>NC_136410.1:25735733-25798233 GCF_051521515.1 Lactuca serriola
GTTAAAAAATTACTAATCGATTCTACAATTTGATCCTGAATTTTCTGCACATGATTAACAATTCTTCCATTAATTAGGTCGTATGATTGATGATCAATTCTAGGTTAACCGATTACTTATTCATTTCGCCTGAGTCCTTTAGCACTCACGACGACTTGCCAACTTGCGCATCAAATAAAACACCAAATAAGCGATTAGCCAAAAAAGCTCTACATGATACAACATTTGTGACGTAATCACTATAAAATATGATAGTGTGATTAAGATATAGGAGATTTTTTTTTGTTTCTTTATATTTATTTTTCAATGAAATCATGCATAAAACATGCAAAACTCCTGCTCCTACCCACCTGTAAACCTAACAGATACAAACATGACCCTAGAAAATGACCATCCGAGACGAAAATCTGAAGATTGGATATAACCAACGAGTATCCCGACGGGGGAATGTAACCGCTTGCAGCCATGAGATCAATAAGCTTGGAAATTCAGATTAACCTGGGAATGTACTGAACAAGAACAGTTTCTCGCAAAAGATCCTTTGCATAATTTGCTCCTAATGATACAATGACATTTGGTAGGTTAAATAATACAATTATCTAAATGGACAAGTAATTAACTTTTTGAGGATTGCACAAATGATGATGGTAAATGATGATATATATGCTTGAAAGAGAATCTTACCTAAGGAATTGGTAGTACAATAAATAGGTCAAGGAAAAAATACCCAGAAAGATAATGTAACACAGTTTTTCTAGGATGATCAACTAATTATGGAGCACATAGAACTCTTGATTCAGGTGAAAAGAATGCTAACCTGAACTGTAAAAGACATTAACAATTATTCGGTACCAGATAACCATTATAATACTATAATAACGAACTAAGATTATTGGATATGCAAGCAAATGGTCTATACATCATAGGAAAAAAATCATCTATCACAATATAAATTCATCGTAAATTATTAAAGGTGGTTTTGGTGGGTTAATGATTACATCTTCTTCTTATTATTCTAGAAGTGTTTAATTTAAGTCAGGCATTTCATCGAAATGGATAGAATACATAAATATTCTTTATGAATAGATGGGAATCAGAGCATGGAAAACGAAATTAAATCAAATCAATGATAGGACTGTATTAAGTAATGTACTAGATCTATTCTTACCTTGGAGTCGATGCAGATACAGAGAAAAGTTGGAAGGTTAGTGAACAATGTTAAAGAATCTCAACAGAGAAGAACCAACATGTTTCTAGGAGGTAAGATGTCGAACCCTAGAATACTGAAGAACATGTTAAATGCTAGAATGGTCACGAATGGTTGGAGAAATACAATGTAGGAGGTAAGATGTCGAGATATGGATTAATCTTGTCGAACCCTAGAAGGAATCACTGACTCTTAGCAACTCTTCTGGAAGTGAAAGCTATGGTAGCCGCACCTCACACACAATGTGTGTGTATCTTTTTTTTCCTCTTTTACGTTCTATGTGTCTTTGTTCCTAACTCGAAAAGAAATGGAGAGAAATCACCAACTCTTCTTCAAGTGAATTTTGTGTCTTGTTTTATCCTTCGATCGCGAGATAGAAATGGAGAGAAACTAAGCTAGATAGGGTTGCTGGATGATCGAAAAGAAAAAATCCCTAGCTAATGTCCTGCGATTTTGTGGAATATAGTATATGGTTGACGCGCGTTTGAAAAATAGGGCATGCAAAATTGTGTGTCCTAAATCCTTTAAATTTTAGGAGAGATGACATTGTTTTTACATCACACACTTTTACGTATCGTAAATCCGTGTGTGTCATAAATTGCGTGTCATTAAATGCATGTTTTCTAGTAGTGCTTCGACTCTCGTTTACATTATTTCAGCTAACAATCAACCGATTTGACTTTCGACTTTTGTGTCCACACTCTTGCCGAAACTTTGAAATATCATGACTTCCTCATATAAAGTCAGATTTGGACGTTCTCTATATGCACGTTCTTGCTTATATAATTACTACGACTATTGTTTAGGCTAATAAGCAATATATCTCCGATTCATACTTTATGACGCACTTTGTCGTGTCAAGCTAAACGTAGAACTTCAAACAATCATAACTTCTTCGTACATAGTCAGATTTAAACGTTCAATATAACAATGGAATTCATATTGATTTTTCTACTTGTTTATGATGATTAATTTGGCTAAAAAATAATATATTCAACTTCGAATTTTACAAACAAACGGGTTGTATTAATTCCTCCATTGAAGCTTCTTTGCCGGGTTACTACTAGATTGTTCTGAAATAAAAGGAAAGAATATTATTTCCATTCGATTATCTTATTCAACACCCAAATTAGAATTTCGTATGAAAACCCATTTTCTTGAAGATCTAAAGAAAGGAAAACTGATAAATGAAGTGGGAAGAACATTAATTATATTTGAGAAGCTAAAGAAATGAGAGGTAGCAATATCATCAACAAAAGAAGGAAAATCTTGCACCTTTCTATGTAACTTTGACGCTATCGTCTTGTGTTTCTCTTCCACCTATAACAAATAGGAAATCAACAAAATCGGTGGAGAATCGACGCAGTTCAATACCTGAAGTAGCTGATGACTAAAAGATTGGAAAATTTTAAAGAGATTGTAATCATTACTAACCTTCTCTGGGAACTCAATTTTAGGGCTTTCTATAACCACAATTGAAGACCAAAAAAAACTGGAGACCTGATGTCGGTGACAGGAAATCAAGGAATTAGGCCTTCCATCGACGAAGGGTGTGGGTAAAAACGAAAGCAGACGGAGGTGGAGTCCTAGCGAATTAAGAAGTAGCGGTGAGCGAATAGTAGAAGAAGTTTATAGCAATGTAAATGAGAGAGAGGCAGTGAAGGATATTGATGACGATAACAGATGATTGGATGATAGAAGCGGTGGAGGGAGCAAATGTGGTCGACTCTAAACTTTATTCATTAGTCGATGAACAATACCCGGCTCGGCTCAGTTCATAAGCCGATAACAAAATTAATATATATATATATATATATATATATATATATATATATATATATATATATATATATATATATATATAGAGAGAGAGAGAGAGAGAGAGAGAGAGAGAGAGAGAGAGAGAGAGAGAGAGAGAGAGAGAGAGAGAGAGAGAGAGAGAGAGAGAGAGAGAATATTTTATATTTTCAAAAAATTTCTTTTTAGAACTACTTTTTTTTTTAAAAATATTTCATATTTTTCTTATTTTTTGTTACGATCTTTTAGTTGGTTTTCAGTTAATTGTTTTTCTTTTAAAAAACAAAAGGCCTAACAATTTTTTTTTTCTTTAAACAACCTTCATATTTAAAAAACTTTTTCATTTAAACAATTTTTTTCAATTTGAATTGACTCGTAATTTGCGTGTTTCATTTTTTTGTTATTGTAAACCATACCTGATGGTCTAATTTATACTCGACTAGAGAGACAATCGTCTTTATATGGTCTACTTGTTACAATTTTGGAACAATAAAGATATAGATTTTTTTTTTTTTTAAAAAGCTAGCAAGTAGGTAGACAACTAGAAGGAATATCAAGGAATAACCACTTAGGCATTATGAAGCCGTTCAATCCATTTAAATCCTTACTAGAACTACTAGCCATCACCATAGGGCTTCTGGCCAACGTCATCCGGTGTTGTTTTCTGTCCTTGAGGTCGAGGGTTCAAGTCTCGTGAATGACATAGGTGGAGAATTAGGAGTAGTGTAGGAGAGATTAGATTTGCCGTTTCAAAAAAACAGTATCAGCCATCAAACGTTATTTAGGCGCAAACAACCGAGCATTCCTAAAAACCCAAATATATCACCAAATCAGAGAACAAAATCAATCACCCTCCATGGCAAGAAAAACCTAACAACGTGAATGGCATAGGTGGAGAATTAGGAGTAGTGTAGGAGAGATTAGATTTGTCGTTTCAAAAAAACAGTATCAGCCATCAAACGTTATTTAGGCGCAAACAACCGAGCATTCCTAAAAACCCAAATATATCACCAAATCAGAGAACAAAATCAATCACCCTCCATGGCAAGAAAAACCTAACAAAACGTTATTTAGGTGCAAACAACCGAGCATTCCTAATAACTCTTTGTTGCTATCTGTATGCAAAAATCAGAGAACACGATCTCAAACATAAGATCTTTTGCATAGGACACTCTAATGATTTCATTGCTCGACAGTTTTTAATATGTTCCTTTTGTCTATATCTTAGAACATTTATTATTCGCTGTGTGATCTAACAATTATTCATCTATCGATTTGATTTTTTTTATAAGATCCATTATTGACAGTCTTCAAGATTGAAAATGACCCTTCATTTGAAGTCATTTACACATGTAGCATCAAAACCCAAGGTGGTTAGCTAATAAACCAATTCTTTGCAATTCCTTTCTAATCAATTCCCGATAATTGTTTTTTTCTTTAAAGTCGTTTTCTATATATATATATATATATATATATATATATATATATATATATATATATATATATATATATATATATATATATATATATATATATATATAATTTTATTTTGTCATAAGTCATATTCTTATTCATTTTGTCACATGTCATTTGTTGGTTATTTTAAATTAGTTTTTTTTTTCATACGTCATTTTATGGTTTTTCTTATTTTATTAAATTCCACAAATAGTTTTTCCTAATTTCAAATTTTCAAAATTAAAGATTCATTAGTCAAGGTTGTCAAGATCGGGATCTTACCAAGGATCAATTTTGAGTTTGCAAGATCAGGGTTGGAATCCTAAGATCCCACAAAATAAAACAAAATTTTAATTTACAAAAATTTTAAAATATTATTTATAAGTCACAACACAAAAAGATAAATAATAAATTGGTAAAAGTGCTAAAGTAAATTTCATTTCCCAAAAAAACAATAATAATAATAAATAAAATAAAATAAAATAAATCAAGGAGAAGTAGGATCGGATCGGATCCCGATCCTACAATTCTACCTACGATATTACGATCCTACCAAAATACGATTCGACTCGTTTTTAATATCAAGAATCGTAGGATCGTACGATCCTACCATTAAGATCATGATTTTGACAACCATGTCATTAATTTTCTTTATTAATTTATCTAAATTATTTATTTAAATTGAAAAGAAAAAACACTTTAATTTTAATAATTCAATATTTTTCTTATAAATTTATACTCTTTAAATGTTTACAATTCAATATTTAGTTTTTTTTTTCTTTTAAATGAACTCATATAATATATGGATTTAACATCAATTATATATATATATATATATATATATATATATATATATATATATATATATATATATATATATATATATATATATATAACTTAAGGTATAGTACTGTTTCTTTACTTTAGACATTTGACACATCGTTATCTAAATTTTACACCTTTAGTCGTATTATGTGGCTTCTTCAATTTTGACAACAAATGTTTTATATTTTGCCAAATTTTGTCCTTATAATATTTTCTGCAAATTGAGTCCATGCAACAAATATTACATATTTTAATAGTTTTGGTCCCTTGCAACAGTGGTTTTAAAATTTGGCAGATTTACTCCCTGTAATATTTTTATATGTAAAAGGTCCCTATAGTTTTTTTTTTCAAAAACAATCCATATGTATAACATTTCTTTTATATTGGCAGGTTTGACCCATGTATACAATACTAATTAAAAAATTTTGTCCCCGTATTATATAGAAAATGTTTAGGTGCTTCACAATTCTGCCACCATATTTTGTGAAGTTGTTGATTTTACTTTATGACTTTCACTAAACTATTGATCACATTATTACACATAAAAATAAACAATAAAAAAATATATTTTAGCAACAAAGGTTTTAAAATTTGGCACATTTAGTCCCTGCAACAAAGGTTATATATTTTGACAAATTTAGTCTCTACAACAAATGTTTTAAAATTTGGCAGATTTACTCACTGTAATTTTTTTTATAGAAAACGTCCTTGTAAAGTTTATTTTATTTTATTTTATTTTTATTTTTAAAAACAATCCATATGTGTAACAGTTTTGTATTTTGGCAGGTTTGACCCCTATGTACAAAACTAATTACAAAAATTCCCCATATTTTACAGAAAATGTCTACGTGCTTCATAATTATGCCACCATATTTTGTGGTGTTGTTGCTTCTACTCCTTGGCTGTCACTAAACTGTTGATCGCATGACTACACGTAAAAATAAACAATTAAAATTATATTTTAGCAACAAAGGTTTTAAAATTTAGTATATTTACTCCTTGTAATTTTTTTTAATTTATAGCAAAGTTCCCAATAAAGTTTTTTTTTTTTCAAAAACAGTCCATATATGTAACATTTTTGTATTTTGTCAGGTTTGATCCTTGTATACAAAACTAATTACAAAAACTATCCTCGTATTTTTATAGAAAATGTCTACGTGCTTTACAATTCTACCACCACATTTTGTGGAGTTGTCGCTTCTACTCCCTGGCTTTCACTAAACTGCTGATTACATGACTACATGTAAAAATAAACAATACAAATTATATTTTACCAAAAGAAAAATAAAATTCATGTGTATTCTACTCATTAGGAGTGCTACAACTAAAGCTGGCAATGGTTCGACCTAAGTTAGGTTCGGGTTCAATCCATTTATTAATTGGGTTGAAGATTTGAACCCAACCCAACCTATTTATTTAAATGGGTTGATATTTCCAACGTAACCCACCCTTTTTGATAAGTGGGTTGTCATCGGTCAAATGTTTATGTAGTTTCCATCGGGTTGACCTGTTTATGTAGTTCCTAACCCAACCTTTTAAATATATGAGTTAAACTTGGTGTAGGGGTCGAAACGTAGATAGTGAGGAGTCGAAATACGTTGAGTCTGTAAGGATTCGAAATAGAAGTGATTTCGACTCTATATATATTTACAAGGCACTTTTTCTATTCGAACTAGAATATATAGTCCTTGTATTTTTTTGATGAGTCTGTTGTACCCTATAAATAGGGTAAGTACTAGAGTCGAGAGTAAATTTTGTGCTATTCAGTTTATAAACACTCTTAAATACTTTGTACTCTCTTGAGAATAATACGAGCCAATCAGATCATATTTACATGATATGTTCTTGTTGCTTTCTTTGATTGATTTCATGTCCATTTATCGATTCTAACTCACATCAATTGGTATCAGAGCAGGATTCATCCAATCAATTTCCGTTTTCTCGTGTTTTTCATATTTTGAATCACTCTTTCCGATTTAAAATATTCTGCAATATTGAATCAAAAAAATTGTTTCAATTGATTGTTTGTTTCGATTCTGCACTCTGTTTGTTAGATCGATTGATTACTAGTCAATCCGTGTTTGATTATCGTTTCAAATCTCTATTTTTTAATCTAAAATATCATTTGTCCGTATAATAATGGCGAACTTTAACATGAACACTATGTCGAGTTTCTCACACTTGCTTGGATCATCTATAAGATTTCAATGCTTATTCCAGAATACTATGAGTAGTGGGCCGACAGAATGGAGGACTATTTGAATAGAATAGATGAAAATCTTTGAACGTGCATCAAAAGTGGTAATCATCATGTGAACGTGGCTGAAGATGTTGGAATTGTTGGTTCTACTACTAATTTCGCTTTGCAAAAAGGAAGAAGGGAGGCAAATGACAAGAAATGTATTCGTGAACTACGTGGTGCTCTTCCACCAATAGTTTACAATTATGTCCGAAGTTGTAAAACAACAAAGGAGATTTGGGACACACTGAAAGAAAATTATCAAGGCAATGAGAAAACAAAGAAAAGATATGTGAAGTAGTGTTTTTTGGAACTGGTTAAGTTTAAGCAGAAGGATAACAAATCAATAGAGTCTTATTTTGATCGTTTGAACGAAATGATATTCAAATGCACGTGATATGATGTTACTCGTTTGAATCTGGAGTTCAACCTTACTTTTTTGATGGGGTTGAGAAAAGAATGGAGAAACATTAGCCTCATGATAAAAAAAAAATTAAGATAGTTTCGATGGTTATTCGTTGTCTAATATGTATAACGCTCTAAAAGCTCATGAAAGTGAGATAAATGAAATTGTTAAAGAAGGAAAGTTAAGTTTGGGGGGGGGGGGGCATTGGCACTGTTGTCGAAAGTGACTGCCAAAGATTTTTAAGTCGAATCTGTTAAAGAAGATAAACTTGAAGAAGAAGGTTTTCTGCTTAATTCTGATAATGAAGCAGTAGCTTATTATTCAAACAACAAAGTAAAGAAATTCTACAAGAAGCCTTTCAACCCGAAGTTCAAGAATAACAATGAGTTTAAGGGGAATAGCTCAACTAGAAAGATTGTGAAGGTCGAGTTGAAAGAGGAAAAAAGAGAAGTAAAGAATGTGGTTGATAAGAAGGAGATGAAGCTTAAAGGTGATTCGGGTTATGATTGCAATTACGGAAATGGGTTGAACCACTTAACAAAGGACTATATGTTGAGATAAAGGAGGAGAAGAATGAAAGAGTGAAGGACGAAGCATATTATGCAGGAAGGATTGAGGAGATAAAAGCTCGAACCAAAGGAATATATTTGATGGCTAGAGGAGAAGATGAAGACGAAGGGGCATATCAGATCTGGTCTTCAGGGTCTGATGATGAAGAAATGTGACATCCTACACATGGAGCTATGTATGCACAATTCAAAGAAGGTGATTCTGATGAGGAGAAGATCTCAGGAAGATGTTTCGTTTCAACAAGTGCTGACAAATCTCATATAACAGCAAAGGTACGTAATCTTCTTAAATCTCTTAATATTCCTTCGAATACTTATCATGCAGTTTTAATAGATTTTGATGATACTCTTTCTTATCTTAATGATATGTTGATTTCCATGAGTAGAGAAGTCGAAAAATCGAAATCATTGCTATATGATGTTCGAAACAAATTGGAAGTTAAGAAGATTGTCATTGAGAGTTTAGAGATTCAATTAAGAAATGTTATAGTAGATAGAGATTCTGTTAGGACAGATAACATGATGTTAGTTAAACAGAGAAATATTTACTGTAATTCAGCTAAACGTTTATATGCAAAATTGATTGAGCTGCATCATTTATCTGACATATGCAAAGAACAACATCGAAAGGTGCTTCCTTTCTTGGCTTATAAGAAAGAAAAGATAGATGAAAATTCTTATGATTGTGAAAAGAAAATATTTGAGTATGATAAAATCCCTAATGATTCAGATGTAAATGGAATAGTTAAGATTGATGAATGCTTGAATGCTGATGATCTTGTGCATATTGTTAATGTAACTTTAACTAAAAATGAACAAGTTAAGATTTTGAACATGACTGAGAAGTCAACACTTTATTCTCAACAAAATTTTGCTGATATCAAAGATGATTCTGATAATATCGGTGAAACTGAAGCCGAGGAGAGTGTCTATTGCTCATAATTATATGTTATTAATGTCAATTCAATGGCTAAAGGCAAAGAAAAGTGTCATGATTCAATATCGAAGGTAAACAGTGATCGACCCTCTACATCCAAAGTCTGTGATCCTCTTGATCATGTTGAGGTGGAAGACTATGTGAGCTATGAAGATGATGTTTCGAATGGGGCACTTATTCCTAGAGTTGTAGTCGAACAGGTGTATGAGGAATCAAAGGAGTACACAAAGGTGTTGAAAGATAAAGGAAAGCATTATCTGGAATCAAATTTAGTAGTCTATCCAAGGCTCAAGGGTACAAATGAAGTTGTATTTCCAAATCAAGTATTTGTCAGCTCAGGAAATGGTGATAGGTGAATCCAAAATTGAGCAAACTGGTTGAGGAAGACAATAAAGAAGTGAAAAAAGAAGGTTTTTATTCGAATCAAAACACTAAAATTGTATGAACAAAAATTCAACAACTTTTCAACAACGAAAACAAAAACGTGTTCGGGAGGTGAAAACTGAAAAATCAAGTGTTGACAATAAAAACCAAGAAAAAGGTGGCAACTCTTTACATAATGTTTCAAAACTTCAAAAGGCAAAAACACAATTTTTCAAAGAAAAGGTGGTGAAATTGGTTTGTAAGAAAGTGTTTCAAATTCAAAAGCACAAAACAAAGCCTATTGGAAAAATGTAAAAGCTTTTCATAAATAAAAAGTTTTTAAGCAAAAATCATCTGAAAACATTCAGATATTTTCTCAAAATAAGACGTCATTTCAAAAGAAACTGTCTCAAAAGCAAAGTGGTTTTCAAAAGAGTCGAACCAATGTTCAAAATCAATTTCGACTACATAATTTTCAAAATCGTGGAAATTGAAGCTATTTCCAAAACCATAATTGAAGAAACATTGATCAAAATTATGGAAATTGACATTTTGTTCAAAACAAGGAACAAGGGAATTTTGTTCAAAATAATGGACGAAAGAATTTTAGTCCAACTCATGCTCAAAGACGTTTTGGAACAAAAACAAAAAGTTTTTCATCAAAATGGTGTTGGTTATCGTGATCAATACTAAAATCGTTTTCAAAATCCATCAAAAGTTCATTTCCAAAACGTGAATTTGAAAAAATAGAAGTTCAAGGAAATAAAAATGTAGCTTTTAAACCTAAAAAACTACACTTTCAAAATCCTGATTCGAAGTAGAAGATAAAAGCATCATTTGCAAAAGGGAGAAGTGATGTAAGGAACATCAATAATTAGCTGGAGGGAAAAGGAAAACAATATAAGTCAGGAAAGTATTCTTAAGAGAAAATTCAATCTGCTTATGAGAAATACTTAAATGATTCAATGCGTGGAAGTACATCGTCCCAAAGAGTCTAATCCAACAGTGTGAAAGTGGAATGAAATTCCAAAGAAGAAAGATGATGGATTTCAGAAAAAGGATGATAGAGTGAAAATCAATGTTGAACCTTTCGAATGATTACATTTCGATGCCGAATGTCAATGAAATTGACTTAATTGACAGTTTCAAGTCGAAGGTTCATAATTGGGTTATAGGTTCCTAATTACATAATATGTTTCAAGCTAATGTCCATGGACACAAAAGGTCTTGGGGACCTAAATTAATCTAATTGATCGCAGGTATGTTCCGAGAAATATGATGAGAATTTGTATATCGATAGTGGATGCTCGCGTCACATGATTAGGATGAAGGAGAATTTGAGAGATTTTCGAAGGCTGGACAATGCTTGATAAGAAGAAGTACATATTAGTCATTGTTGATGATTTTTCCTATGTTGACGACCTTGTAGGGGTATTCTAGTCATAGGCTGAGGGCCTAGTGAACATGGTTGTTCATTTCTTCTGCTTGTGGTGCTTTCAGTGTTGATGCACTGATAGGACGAGTGAGTCGCAAATTTGTTGGTTGGATAAAAGAAGTAGTAAGGGTTGTGGGAAGTATCAGTCAGGAATCAGAAAGTCCTTGTGAGATGTGTGCATTATGACGACTAACTAATTGAACAAATCAAATCAGTCTAGGTTTGGCCAAGCGCTTAGGGTTGTCATCACTAAATCATCGAGGGGCCCACAAATGTTACTTTTATCCCTCTAAGGGTAAAAGGAACGAATAAACTTCAACTCACATGCTTTCTCTATTTACTCATCAAATGAAACACAACAATACATTTTATAACATCAAGTTAGTGGTGCATTTACATATTATCAATGTGCAACCGATTTGTAAACTGCAACTATATGTCTTCGTTTCAAGAATATAAGATATTATTGTCTTACCAATCACTCGTGATAAAATCCATGAAGTGATTCGGATGAGCGTGGGTTTAATCCAATACTCAAATCTTATTATAGGAGTACTCATGAACACTGCAACAAACTTGTGCTATGTCTAAATACTTTAGACAATCTACAGTCAGATTCATGACAATCTTGCCTCAATACCTACTTCCAAAGTATGATTGACTGTGGATGGTTTAAATAATCTTATTATTCGGGAAGTCAAAACATACAAAGTGAAACACAAGAATAATCGAATCCAATATGGTCTTAAAACTTTTGAATATAAATAAAACACCTTTTATTTAATCACCATATTTATTACACATTATTCATTGTATAATGTTTCGATAAATCGACTTAATACTTGAATTAAAACAATAGTTATCCCATGCTCCAAGCATGCACAATATGTTTACCTATGGTCCTTACTTTGTGAAATAGATCAAATTGAAAACATTTCCATGATACTCATTTCACAATTCGAAATCCTTAGTGCAAGAACACATAATTCTTACCACTACCATGCAATGATCCTTTTGTAATGTCGACGTACAAAGTCACAGAGACTTTGCCAACGATATTACAAATTATTCCTTTGGAGATTAATAACAAGACAATTCCAAGGAAGCCAAGTCTCAAATTCAAAGTACATTCCTTTGAACATCCTTCTTGCATAAATAGATTCTTAATATCCATTTCCCATTATGGAAACATTTCCATATATGTCATATCACAACTCATTATAAATAGAATCCTGTCTATTCATAATAATGTCAATATGGTCCATCCATTACTATACTTCCAACTACAAGAGATCAATCCTTAGCGAACCGTAGATTGTCATTGACAGTCATTTAATAACTTTAGTCATATTTGGTTCTAGTCCTTTTTCCCTCTTAACGCCCTAGGCATTTAGAAAATTAGAGCACGTGAATATTACATCATATGTAATTGATCCTATATTTGAAGCATATGGGACACGATTCATAATGTCTTACATAACGACATGATACTTGACCAGTTTTTTGCTATAATATATCCATATATAGAATTTCAAATGTTATATCCATGACTAAGTTTGATTAATACTTCAATCTAAACTTTTAGATTCAAAATAAAGTATAGGTATTCTCTCCCTTATTATAGCGAATTTTTTTTTCAAATTTAGCAACTTTTCAAATTTGTAACCTTTGTTTCCTATAACTAGTATTGCTAACTTTCAACACTTCACATGATAATCACGCTCTCACTATCATGGTGATTATATTCTTACCAGCATAGCACTTATGCTCCCACTAGCTTTGACATGTACCTAGAAATCAACTAGACTTCTAGAAATCAATACTTATTGACTTTTTTACCAAAGTTCATATTTATGATACAAGATGCTTCGATAAGCCTTTATCTAAGCTCATACACCTTTTATTAGAAAGCTCATACGTGTGTCTAAACTATTTCAGAACTTACGGCAGTAAGTCCCGAATGTTCAAACTATTTATCATTTCTCACAATTCGAACTATGAAGAGGGATGTCGTAATCATAATCGAATTTGAGAACGCAATTAACAAAACTGCTATCTTCTCAAAATCTACTTAGTGGAAGCGTTTCCTCGCTATCATTTTCATGAAGTAGAGAGAAACCTTATGTCACTTAGATTTAATGGTGTATGTGTTCCTATCCATGTGAAAATGTCATTTCCAACCATTATCATAAGACAAGGTTTATGACAAAATAACACTTATATGGACTGAACTTACTCAATCTTAATTTCTTGCCACTTGGAAGCACAAGGGCCTACCATGTCTTCCAAGCTGTTAAGCCGCTCACCCTTACGGGTTAATGCCTTATGCAATCAATTGAGAACTCATAGAACTCACATGCATAGTCAACTTTAATTGGAATGACACAGAAACAAGACTATGTCAACACGATAGGTTACAAACCTCAAGTCGTGTGCTAGTGATAAATGATGACTTTACTCTTGATTAGTTCTTGAAGCTTTTCAAGGTCTTTAAGATTCCCACTGACCTCTTGACATATAAGATTCTCTGTCAAAAAACTTTCCCTGACAAATAAATATTCAAGAGTTAGTGCGGTTTCTTATCAAGAATGACAATATATATAATTGGTCTTAGTTGGTCTTTTTCTTATCCAAGACATCACAACTACCAATCTCAAATGAGCATGAGCAAGAAAAACTTTCTACTCCACATTTTATGATGTGTTATAAACCTACTTGGAACGTGTCACTCATAACTCTAAAACTCGATTTTGGAACGAACTATGATTAACCTTTTTGATTTAACCATTTCAACAATTCCTGATTCCTCTTCTTAGCCATTTCAAGTAAACTAAGGTGTTCTTAGAGGATCAATTGTGATATGGTTCTATAATCATTATTATAATCATAAAACACAATACTAAACTACTCTCCTTTACTTTCAGATTGGAGAAACTTTTATCTTTCTGCCTAATTGATTCTTCTTATTCGTTCTGCTATACATTGAAACTTTTCCAATGATTCAGAATTACACTTAATCTTGTAAGTATAACCATATTTACTAAGCTTTTAGTAAATCATGACGAATAGTCTTATCGTTCTTTGTGGTGGAACTGATCCAGTACACAACCAAGTGTACCCGATCCCCTGGTCCTTCACTTGACTCACATATAATTGTGAACAAGGAATTAGTCTTAATTTCCCAAAGATGAAGGTTCTCATTCATCATACAATAGAAGTTGCATGATTCCAAGTTTCTGTCCAATTGAAACTTGGTGATGAAATTTTTTCCTTATTTGGTAAATTCTCGACACCCCCACAAACGAAAGAATCAAATCCATTTTCAACATTGTTAACAATAGAAATATACAAACATCAATTTTCACAAATGCCATTGCAAGGAGATATAAATATAAGATCAAATCAAAATTTTATTTATTTATGAAATGCGGAAAAACTTGTCCTCACAACGCAATTACAAATGAAAACTATGTTACTACATATTTCTAAGCAATCTATCATAACTCCCAAGTAGCAGCTCAAAAATTCGATCATCGAATCAGGGGATCAAAATCCATGTCTTCACGATCAGATTCAGTTTACTCTTCCTTTAAGCTTCCTTTCTTTTATTCGATCCTACAAAACATCAAAATGTAATTACATTACATCATGTATTAAGAATCTCCAAATAGCAAATTAATAGACTTAGATAGCGGACTTACCTGAAGCAGAGTCATACACTTTGAATTTACCATCCTTATGGTCTTTCAGGTAGATATGACAACTTCACAACCAATGCCCCTTCTCTTGGCAGTAGAAGCAAACAAATTCTTTTGGAATGGTACATGGGACAATCTCAAACTTAGCCTTTCTCTTTACCATTCGGTCAAACGGATTGACCATGGTCGATCCCTTTCCATTAGGAAGAGAATACTTTTCTGGACTTCTAATGGTTCCATTCTCAATGTCAATGGAAGTTTGGGAAGTAGATCGTCCAACCAAATTTGCATTACCAGTGTGCCAAATCATTGCTGATTCAGCAGCAATTAACAAATAGGTAAGATCAATAAGGGTCACGTCGCGGTCTGTCATATAGTAGTCTTTAACAAAACGACTATACGACTCGGGGAGTGACTGAAGAACCAAGTCAACAGCCAACTTCCTCGACATAATGACTCCTAACATTCCCAGCATGTCAATATGTGACTTCATCTCCAAGACATGTGCACTCACAGACCTTCCATCTTGGTGTTTGCTAGCCAATAGGGTTTGAGTGACCTTGAACTTTTCAAGTCTTCCAACATGTAGGTTAGGGATAACTATTGGAGGAGGTGGAGGAAGTGAAATATGATTTCTAGGAACATCATATACATGAGGAAAGCTTTTTCCAAAATATTTGGGAACATCATAGTTATCTAAACTAGACATCTACAAGGGAGAAATTCAAGTTAAGTTGATTTAAGTCCTTAATATAATACCCAAATGAAATATTAAGGCTAGGACCCAACACTATAATTCACAATTTGGAAGAGGGATGCCGTAATCCAATTGCAAACTATTTGTTGGTAGGTAAATGACGATTCACCAATTCCACCACGAAAACCAAATTTTAAACGAATTAAGTTTTAAATGTAACTCCTAGATATTTTGAGATTCATTGAACTTTTCAATGACATGTTTAACCTCGATTATGCCCTTCAAGTTTGTGACTGGGATACCGAGGATCACAAACAAGGTGTGAATAACCATTCAAATATACTTGGTACTCTCAATTTCATTTATCACCTAATCAATGTGTCAGTTAACCACACACGCTCCATTGATCTATGACAAACATCAAGCTACCCTTTGCCACCCTTGTTAATCCAAGTTAATTTGTCGGTTAACCACACACGCTCCATTAACGACTTGGCAAGGTTCAAAATGCAATTTCATGGAATAGTATCATTTTCACATTTTTCCTAAAGTAACTAAGATTGGGAATTTAAAAAAACATTTAATTACTTTATAATTATCATTATACTTTTAATGAGAATTAATCTCCTATCCTACCCGTTCGGCTAACGACCCTCCACCAGTCAAGGAAGCGGTGGGTGAAAGTGGACACCAATTAAACCACCATTTTATAGGCAATATCCTTATACCCCCCTTATAGACTGGTTTCGTGAATGAGGCCTACTAACGATAAGACAGACTTGTCTTAGACATATATATAATTATTAAACTTATAATTTTATATAGTATAAGGGTGTATTTTACACTTTTAAAATACTATGTGGTTTAATCTATTAATAAATTATACTCTTAATTTAATTAATATTAAACCATGTTATTATTATGGACTTAACAATATTCTCTTTTAATTAAACACTTTAATTAATTTAATACAATCCATAAGAGTTAACTTGAACTATTCAAAAGAAAATCATTAAGGTTAAAAATATAAAAATTCAAAATTAAACCTATTTAATTAATTTTTTTATGTTATGAACCCAAGAGTTGCACATTTTGAAAACTTTTCAATATTCTATAAATGTGACTTTTTAACTTTCAAAACTTGAGGGCAAGTTTTGTAACTCTTGAAAAACCTTTAAGTTCTGAACTTGATGACAAGATTTGTAACTCCATTAAAAAAACTTTTGAGTTCTAAAACTTGATGGAAAGTTTTGTAACTCCTAAAAAACATTTAGATCAAATTTTAAAACCAATAAAATAATCATAATTTTATCTTTTACAAATTTGACATAATACAACGCTTATAGCAAGATAACTTCGAATCAAAATATTAAAAACAATTAGCATATCATATAAACTAGTATTAATTTCAGGATCTGACAATTTATCTTTTAATTAAATGGGATAATCATTAACATATCAGAAAAACAGATTTTATGGTACAAAACAGTTTAAGGTAATTGTGACAACCGTCAAAATTCGAGTCGGTTCTAGATTTGACTAGACTAGTTGCACATATAGACACAACACATATTAGACTTAGTAACTAGAAGCTAAGTTATAACCTAGTAGAAACTTGGAAGCAGATAGAATCAATGGATAGTATACTTAGATCTCACATTGATATGTGAATTCTACAACTACTTAATTGTAGTGAATAACCATATTTAGGTCACTCTTTGACTTGAACACCTTTTCATGAATCATATACACACATCATGCACTTGACCTAGTGGTAGAAATTAGCTCCAAGTCTCATAGAAACTTAAGTCAAAGTTGAAGACTAGGACTAGTATACTTGATTCCTCAATTTCGCTTGAATCTCAGAATCACTACATAGAATGCCAATAAACCGATAAAAATAAATTACAAACATTATTTATAACTATAAAAGAGTTATAATACCACAAGATAATTTAAAGTCTCAAATATTCTATTTATTTTGATATCCAAAGATTTATAAAATCTCAAGACCCTAAAAGCCATAAAAACTCATATTTATAAACTTTAACCTTAAAAATTCTATAACAATAGTTATGAACCTCATAATATGATCTTATAATAATTAAAATTATAAAAATGCATTCATGGAAAATAAAATTTAACTCATTAACATTTACCCTTAATTTATAAATAAAAAATTAAGGTTTTATGAATAAAAACTTGATTTTAGTGCACATTTTGTATAAAAATTGAGATATTTTATAAAATAACTTAAATTTTATAAAACAAAATGAATGAGAAAGGGGTTATTATACTCAAAATTTTGGACCCCTCTCTTCCCATATCTCTCTCACACTCTCATTCTCCAACACACACACACATCTCTCTTCTTTCTCTTTCTAGAAAACTCTCTCTACCTTCTCTCTAATTTTTTTTTCTCCAAACACCACAACCACAGCCTCTTAACCACGAAATTATGGAGATTAATAAGGGTTTTTCAAGCCACAAATAAATTTAAGGTAAAGAACATACATCTCTTGAAGATCCACAACAATTATTTAAGCCATGCATGTGCATTTTACTTCAAAAACCGATTTCTACTTCTTCATCTTCTTCAAACTTGTTTTCTTTTTTGTTAAAATGGTTTTTAGAACATCATGGATGTGTTTTAACACCATGAATTTATGATAAACAATGTTGGATGTTCATGATCTTAGTGCGAAAATCAATTTTAAGGATTAAAACATCAAACTCAAGTTAAGAGTTTTTGAGAAACAAAATTTTGTTCATAAATAAATGTATACATTTTGATAAGTTTTAATGTTTTGATCTCTGGATACATAACTAGAATATAAGTTTATCATGATATCTTTAAAAAATATTTCAAAATATTTACTCAAAGAAATGATGAAACTCATTTTTCTAACCAATCACCATGCATGCAATCTGCCAGATTTCTATACCTGACTTTAAACTGTCATATCTCACTCATTTCTTAACCAAAATTCCGGATTATTTTTCTGAAATATAATATTTTGAGTTAGCTTTTAAACCCAGCTGACCTCACTGGAAAATCCAAATATTTCGATTTTTAGCAATTTTTACAAAACTGTTGCTCAATCAGCACCTTTTGTGAATACTAGTTTTGTATTGCATGTTCAAAGATCTTATTCATAACTAAAAATCAAGGAAAAATTAATTTGAGTACTTAACATCATTTATTAAGAGGTATAAAAATATCTTGATTCAAAAGCCTTTGGAACATGTTGCAAAAATTCTCAAAGTAACATCAATAATTTTTACCAAAATCACAAGAATCAAGTTTTCTCTATAATTGTTTGAACCTTTAGGCATGTTTTTCGACATCAAAAATAAGAAAAACAATTGTTCATTGTTATTAAATTGTTTGAAGTTGCATTCTGGAAATTTTCAGCTCAATATATATTTTCTTTATTTTTACATGAAAATAATAAGAAAATAGAGTGTGAAAGCATATAAAATACTTACACTTGTTCATAAATTCTGGAAATAATTTTAGATGACCCGTTAGGTTAATAAACATCTCTCATGAAGTTTCATCGATTTTTGTTACTGTTTAGTATGGTTTTTAATTTTCTTTTTATTTAGCTCCAATAAATCATAAAACCACTTTAGGGAATGTGAAAATATTATTTTTTATTTTTCGCAGCTTCTAACTTATATTTAAGACTTTTAAAAATATTTTGGGAATTTTTGAAAATGAATATCTATTTTTCTTGAATTTTTGTGTTTATAATGGACTAAAAACAGGAAAAATAGTTTTACTCATCCAAAATTCATGAAAATTTACCAGAAACTCTTATAATATTTTAGGATGATACATAAAAATTTTGATGATTTGTGTCTTCTTTATGCTATTTTTCTTCTATTTTCCCAAGATTTAATACACTTAAATGTACAAAAATCAGAAAAATTGTGTTAAACATTTTGAAAACACATATTAATATTTTTCCTAGATTATGTACACTGTAAATAGTTACACAAAAATTACAAAAATTTTTCATGATAATTTACTATTTTTCCATGATTTTATGATTATTCATCAAATTAAATGGTGAAAAATAGTTAGACAAATCAAAAATTCAAGAAAATTTATCTTAAGGTCTGTGACTTCAATTAAAACTGAAATGCAAAGTTTGGGAAAGTTTAGAACTAAGTTGATTTAGTTTTGAATATTTAATCATTAGAACACCTCTTAAAATGTTAAATGTTAGCATTTCAATAATGAGAAATTTCCACTTAAATTGTTATATAACAATTGATTCATTGAAATTAAATTTTCACAGAAAAATGTTTGTAACTTATCAATATTAAATTTTGCCACACTATTGGCATAATTCTATTGTAGTAGTAAGTATACTAGTGTTAGATTTCGATTAGAGACTCACTAGCGAATACCATTATTGTAGGAATCGGTAGTGGTACAAGTGGAACTTAGATCAAGACATCATTTGCATCATCTCAATGCATTTGTGAGTATTCACCAATCCCCTATTTTCGATTTTTAAATATTTTGGGTGGAAAAGCATGTTCTAAACTATTTATATTTGTTGTATTTATTTGACTCGTATAAACTTGGTTGCTATATTTTGCATATAGTGAGTATTCACGCACTCCCCTATTTTCGGTTTTTAAATGTTTTGGGGTGGAAAAGCATGTCCTAAACTATTTTTATGTTTGTTATATTTATTTTGACTTGTATGAAACTTGGTTGCTATATTTCGTATGTATGGGTATGTTACTTTAATTCATGAGGACTGTATCGCGGTTAAGTCCCTGGAATTTCTAGACACAACTCATTAACTCTTTGAGCCTATGGTTATTATGGATAGCGCTATCATGAGGTAGACAACTCCTCACTCGCACGATTCGCTTGAGTGCATTTTACCATTTTATACACTATGTTTGCGATACACATAGTAGTCAATAGGGCACGATTCGGTCATTAGGCTTGGGTTGTGAACTCATGAATGGAAACTTGAGGCACATACGAATCTTTATGCGCACATGAAACTTGTACTCTCATGTTAGCAACGACACTTGTATACTTATTTTAGCAATGAAACTTGTATACTTATTTTAGCAACGAAACTTTTATGCTTATTATAGCAACAAACTTTGTTTCTCATTATAGCAACAAACTTTTATTACTGAAAACTTATATATATTTGTTTTAGCAATGAAATTGTTTGCTCCTTGTAGCAACGAAATTGATTGCTCATTTTAGCAATGAAACTTGTTTACTCGTTTGAGTAACGAACTTTATCTTCCATTAGAATATGAATGTTGCATCTTATTTGGGCAACATACTTTATCTCTCATGATGACAAAGAACTTTGTTCTTACAAACTTATTTACTCATTTTAACAATATACTTTTATTATTGGAAACTTTTATCAAAACTTTGATTTCAGTTCATTGAACCAATATTATTTTGTTTATCTGTGAGTACTCACCAACTATTTCTATAGTTGACGCTCGTTTTACATGATTTTTCAGGAATCATCGAGTAAGTGGCACTTAGGGACACTTCAATTTTAGGAGCATTCGCATGTGTTTTATTTCAATTTACAATGTAATTTCTTTTAAAAGTTGTTCAAAGCCGTTGTAAATTTGTAATGATTTTTAATACCATGGTTGATGTTGTCTTTAAACTTTTGCTATGAAACCCTTTGTACTGCCACACCTCATGTTTCCGCTTTAGCGGGGTGTGACAGTAATGATCCAAATCCAATTCTGGAAAAAAAATCCGAAAACCTACAACAGATTGTTGAACTCGTCGAGTCGGATAATGCACTCATCGAGTTCATGATGAACTCGTCGAGTTCATGAGTGGACTCGCCGAGTTCACCCTGACAGAGTGTAGAATTTCATTTTTTCTAGCCTTAAATAATTAACCATGCATCAAATATAACAGAAAACAACCCATGGCTCTGATACCACTGTTGGGTTTTATGTATTACAACATCCTATGGTGCACGTACAACCCTAAATGCTTTGGATCTAAGTTTTCTCTAGTTATACATACAACAAAATTTCCAAAGCATGAAGCCTACAACTAGCATACAATTTGGCATATGAATATAAAAGTAAGTTAGAAGATTACCTCTTGGTGTAGCTTGTTGAATTTTGGCTTTTAAGAACTTAGCACCCCAAGTGTGATGCCTCAAACAGTTCACAACACACCATGAACAAATGGAGGACTTGAGAGTGAGGTTTGGACACACCAAAATCGGCTATGCTTTTCCAATAACACATTCACCTGATTTTTGGCCTTAGTGGGTTACATATATAGTGTAGAATTCCAAGAGTTAAACCCTAATCCACTTCCTTGGGCCTAAATCCAATAACCATATGATAAGCCCTCTGGAATAACTCTTCATGAAGTCTTACATGAACTTAGTCCATTACAAATCAATATGGATCATTAGCCCAAACTATACATGTATCACTGATTTTAATTAATCAGTCCCCGTTAATTTAATTAGTCTCTTTTGATCACTAAATTAATTTGAAATTAGTTCTTGATCAATACTAATTAAATAATATGATTTCTCCATTAATATACTATACTTATAATATATTAGTAAATCATAAATAACCCCTTACTCAAATATTCATCCTATCAAATTGTCCTGGTAATATGGAACCCGAAATGGACCATGCTACTCTCAGATCAAGTACATACCAATTATAGTTATGGGCTTAGACACCTAATCCAACAAGATACTCACCTCATTCCATTTCCTTGAAGGGACCTAAACAATTCCCTCATAACGCCAATTGAGTACCACAAAGATGTTACCAAAGCAAACCTTACCAAACATGATCACACAAGACCTGCGAATAGGAAAATGGTTGCACTACTGGCCCAGTTTGAAGGCTAAAACCCAAAAGAACCATGCACATAATTCGAACCAAGTGCTCAAATGCTATCTTTCCCAGCTTACATGAAATACCACCATCAATAATTTCATCCAAATAGAGAAGAAACACCAGCAAGAAACGAAATAACCCCTCAATCAATAACAGAAAGCATCCCCACAAGCAGTCAAAACAAGATCCCATACTTGATTGAGACTGAACGGATTCCACCACTATGCAACTAGTTCGATAAGACTTCCACGGATCCCAAAGGTTACTAAAACCTGAGTCCGCTATGAACCGAGTTTCAACTTCACCCTTGAGGATAAACACGCCCAAAGGATCAACGAATATAGAACTTACTGAGCTTGATGCCAGATTGGCCCGGCCACTGCATCTCGGCTGACACAATTAAACTTCCTAGTGAATTTCTATTGAATGAAGAACCCTAAAACCAGTGGTTGAGGACACATTGAAACTTACTCCAGAGAATCAAGACCCACATGGAATTGAACATATCCACTCCTAGAAAGATCCACCAATCAACATCTGCCCAACTAATCTGAAAACATCAATCCAACAACGAACTGACAAATCCTTCAACGGATGAAATAATCAACCCGAGAATCCCGATTCTCCCCCACTTAGGGCTCGAACTACCACTTGTTGGCTCTAAAATCAAATCATAACTCAAACCAACTTAAGCAAGTACTACCCTTCCTAACCCTGGAAGTTACGATCATGCTCACTCCTTCCCCGAACTCAGAAAACTGAAAGGGAAAAACCCTTTCCACAAATAACGACATTCCAATCCATTAACCAATCATCTCACTTCCAGCTGCAAAACCCAAGCCGATCATAGCCATCACCCCCTTCTTGAGTCTCGCGACTCGAATACCTGGCCTCAAGCAAAACCCTCGAGGTCTCAAACCAAAAAGCTCACTAGGTCTGCACCAAATAACCCAAATCAATAATGCCACTGGGACACAAAACACTTACCAAATCCATTTGCATGCCTGAACAGTCACAACCGAAAGATTAACAGGAATAGAAACACGGTCGCAGATCATGGTATCTAACCATGCTATCTTCCCTGACCAACACTTAGAATTCCTGAATCCTTCCTTGATTCCAGTATGGATCCTATGCTTCTAATAGTACGGGCCCAATACTACCTTCCACACCTATCCATACTTTCCTCAAGAACCATTTTGGGTTTTCTAAGTCTTAGTCCTAAAATACTCCGGAAACCTTCCCATCGGCGAAACAACCGCATGAAATACTCCCTAAGCTATCCTATGACTTACCCTAACCCCATCTGCCATCAGCTACAGAAGAACCCCTACCAACAACAGCTAACCATTTCCTGAATGCATTCACATGCAACTAAGCTTAAATAATCCTTTGACTAAAGGGCCAAACCCTACAATGGTTGGACTCAAACAAGAGTTGCACAATAGGCCCGAGTCCTTCATTCTAATATTATTTAACCTTCATAGCATGTGATTTTACTGTATTTAGTTGATGGTTATCTCTCATCAATATGGGTCCCACAAAGCACAAAGCAAGCAACATTCGAGCAGAGAAGCCAACTGACACTAACACAATAAAATCAGAAAGATCCTCATACGAAATCCTCGATCTCAAACTCCTCGCACCATGGGTGCACCTCCTCCTTGATCTCACTCTCCCCATAGTGGTTAATCATTCCTTGCGCTGACACGCTATACACTGCACCCACTCATGAAACTTCCACCAACCCTAGAGTACTCGTCTATGCTACCCATACATAACATTGGATCCTATAGACAGTCCAATACTCGATCCTACCCTAAGCCCACAACCTGACAAGGAATAAGAAATAAGGCCAAACCGAATATTCTCAGGCTATAGAATCTTAGTTATGTACAACTATGATGCATACACTAAGCAACTACAGTAATGATGTTTGGGTTACCTATTAGGCCCACAACTCATATCTAGCCTACTCTTGAGCCCACATCATAAGTCTGGATTGCCCATAGGGCCCATGGCTTATGTTTGGATTGCTCCCAACTCAATTAGTCATCGGACTAAAATACCAATGTTCAGCCCTTAGTACGAGTCTGGCATACCAACCGGTCCACAACTCGTATCTGGAATGCTACTGAGCCCTCAGTATGAGTCTGGCATGCCCTACCCAACCATTACCTCATATCTGGATTGCTCTAATACCCTTAAGCCCTCAGTACAAGTCTGGCATACCAAACGCGTCCTCCGTTTGTTTCTGGAATGCTACTGAGCCCTCAATATGAGTCTGGCATGCCCTGGCCGACACTCAGCTCATATCTGGAATGCTCGAGGGTTTGTTGGCTACAACAGGAAGCAGTACAACCTCAAACCAACACAATATGCCGACAGATAACAACATAACATATAATCAAGCAGACATAATCATAGGTAGTCGTACATATCTACCAGACTAGCATATCGACAACTAGCGTAATCATGCATATCTATTCCATACTCAGCATATCAAAGAATAGCAGGATATCAAACCAATGGGTTGGCCTTGGTGCCTTCGACCCATAAGTATATTGAGGAAAACTCACCTCGCACTGCAAAACATAAGGATGATCCCTGACTGTTGGCTTCCAGATGCACTCCAGGGTCATAAAGTCTCCAACTTTATGACTTTAGACGTCCAAAAAGCCCTTAATCCATTAAGACCTTCTACAAGATACATGGAGCCAAAATAGCTAAAGGGACCTCATTTTTATGGCTTAGAACCCTTCCTAGGGTCTGAAAGGACAACCCAAAACGAGCAAAACCATACATGCATAACAGTGGGACTTTTAGGACAAAAAGAACATCATAAATCTAGCAAAATGTGATCCAAGAAAACAACGCATAAAGGTAGCAACTTTTTACCCTCTGGAGGTTCTAAATGAGATGATGATCCAAGATCTACAAGCTTGCATTCCTTCCTTAACTCCTTGATGCACTTCCTTTTCCTTTAAGCACACCAATATCACACTTTAAGCTCAACACACTCACTTATGGGGTTAGGTTTTGCTAAAAACGGCTTAAAGACTTGGAGGCTGAAAGAGTGAGGCAAAATGATCCACAAATGTGCTTAAATACCCCACAAACCCTAAAAATTAGGGTTTCTTTCATACAAGAGTACGCCCAACATACATATGTGTACGCCCATCATACTAGGGCACACCCTAGTATGCTTAGCATACTCACATGTACGCTTGGCGTACCATACCTTCTCCCAAAATTACTATTTTGCCACTAGGGCTTCTTGCGACCACTTCCTTCCAAAACAAGGACCAGAATGACACACTTTAAAACCAAGAGATGAATTTGAAAATGACTGAAATCTAGGGCGTTAAATTTTGTAACAACATGTTGTTGTGGTGCATGCTCAACGAACATATCCATCAAGGGGACATGTATTCATTTGAACTGTTATACTAGTTAAGCGTCCCTGGAAGCATGTTGTTGTATGTTGACCTCAAGCCTCATAAACTTTATGTGTTTGACGCCTTAATGGAACTCTCACTAAGAAAGTTTCTTCCCAATTAGGCTATATTCACATTAGTCGAAGAGCTACCTTTCTCTTCTCATATTGAGTAAACAGATTTCTGCAATGTCCATATATTTCGCAAAGGTACAATGAGTTCTTATACCCAATCTTTTTCACCAAAATTTCTTTCATGCTCACACACTACACTTCATATCCTCGACATCTCTTGTCAAAACCAACCAAAATGTAGATATGATAACACTATGTGTGTATCGTCCTGAGTTATTCTTCCGTGATAATGGTGAAATCCAAAAACCACAACTATCAAGGAATTGATACTGAACATATTTGTTCAAGAGTTTAATGAAACACTTGTTGCAGTACCTTTTCGATATTCAAAATCTCATTCTGTTTGACTTGCGTGATCTTGATGAAATGTTCTAAAACCAAGATATTTTTGCCCAACAAGATCCAATATTTCTTTTGTTTGGAATGTGATTTTCGTCTGAATATCTTTCTGACTTTTTTTCATTTAAAATCATATCCAACCATACTTGTTCTTGACTACACTGGTCATCGAAGTGATTTTTTTAATTAAATCACACTTAGGTTAAGTTGTGGTGTTGAGCAAAATTGAACCTACCTTTCAAAACCAATGAAAAAGAAGCCCTTCGATGCTCATCAATGAGTATTCGATTTAGTTCATGGGATACCACACAAGCCGTTCGTCATCTTTTTTGATGTCGAATGAAGAGAACCTTGCCTGGGATTATTCTGCTTTCGTATCAAAATTAATTTGATATCACCATGTCCTTGGTTTTTTAACTTGCTTCTCTCTCATTCTTTGGCACACATTACACTAAAATCCTAGAGGTTTTGGATACTACCAACTCGAAACGTAGATTTTGCAAAGACTGGCATATGATTTCGATTTCAATTCCCAAAAGTGAATGAGCCTTGCCTCCATGCGGGAAGGAAGGATGTTCTCTTGGTGTCGAATAAACAAAATGTACTTGTATTGTAGTTCGAAAAATATGGCGGTTCTTATTCGGTTGGGAACAGTGAAAGATCCGGTGAACATGATGGTTCAGGATTTCCATGGGATTCGAGGAAAACGTGATGATCACTTTTATGACATGGAGCTTTTTACGATGCCGGTTAAGTAAACAACACAATATGTGGCAGTGTATTATTGGCTACCGGTCCACATTCAAAAATATCGTCGATTATAAAAGGCAATTGGTGATTTCATTCTTAGACTTTATGCTTTGAGATCAAATTTCCCAAAACCACAAACTGTTCATTATCTTCAATGAACTTTTCAATCACTGCAATGGCTGATACGCAAACAACTATTCATCCAAAAACCACAACTAATGAAGACGAAGTTTCTCAACTCATGATGAAGATTCAGAACACTAATCTTCGATTGGTTCCCACGATTAATCAGTATCCAAAGCAATTACGAATGCTGATTGAAACCCTAAATAACTCCGTTCTATCAACTACATTATCTTCTACATTCACGGTTCCAATAAAATGGATTTCTTTTGCTGGTTCCATTGTGGTGTTCAAAAAAATCACGAAGTTTTTCACATTTCAATTGACGAATTCGAAGACAAGAAAGCTTACGAGGAATCATTTTACCCAAGTTATGAAGTTTCCTGTCTAAAGTACTTTCTATGAAGTTTCTACTGATCAAGTTCTTCACATGTTTAATGAAATGGGGCATCAACCAGTTCAAACTGGAATACGTCACTTTAAGAAGTTGAGTCTTCGTTGGATATGGAGTTTTCTCTTTGGAATCGTGTTACGATGCTTGACAAGTCGAAGTTCAGGGTTAGACAAAGCCAAAATGGAAATTTATTCAGTTATTGTTGGGTTGTACTATGTTCTGGATGTGGATTATGCCACACATCTATGGGAGGAATTTCGAACAACAATTACTCACACCAATCTGGCTAATGGTGTTTCGTGTGCTCGTT
Source organism: Lactuca serriola (assembly GCF_051521515.1). Classification (NCBI taxonomy): domain Eukaryota; kingdom Viridiplantae; phylum Streptophyta; class Magnoliopsida; order Asterales; family Asteraceae; genus Lactuca; species Lactuca serriola. The sequence continues at coordinate 25,763,746 of NC_136410.1, forward strand.
TTTGGAGTCTGATATTGAAGGAGGTTTATCAACAAGAGGGACTTTTCGTTCTTTCTGATGTCGAAACTGCTAAGTTTTTTACTATGGCTGCTCCAAGGATTGTTGTTGATGATCCAGCTGAATTTCCTACTGTTGCTTGTATTCCAGATGCGATGCTCAAGCATGTTGATCCTCAAAATCCGCTTCTTGTAGAATATTTGGCTTTAATTGACTCTAGTGTTTCTATTGGTGTTCTTCCATCGAAAGGGGTCGAAGGGTTTTTTGAAAGCTTCTAAAGTTCTAGAGAAGAAGAAGCAGCAAGATGAGAAACCACCAACTGTGGAGGAGGATGTTATGAAAGAAATAATTCCTTCAAAATCAGCGATTCTCAAGAGTACAAAGAAACCAACAAAGAAACCTCATGATTTCCCAGTCAAGCAATATGTTAAGAAATAGAAGTTGAAACTACTGAGTAAACGCAAGTTGATTCTTCACGTACTCATTCTTTTCAAAAGGTTATCAAGAATATTGGAAAGCCTCAGTTCAACAAGAAAGCGGTCTTGTTTAGAGAAGTCTCAGTTCCTGTTTCACCTACTTCGAAGAAGTGTCAAGCCTTGGATATGGCTCAAAAGTTGAAACAAGAGAAAAGAAAGCACCAGGATCCACTTGATCAAGTCAATGTCGAAACTGATAATGAAAGTAATAGTGGAAGATCTGCTATTCATATAGAAGATTCTATGCTTGGATCACCTTGAAGGGATTCTCCTCGCAAGTCGCATTTTGAGGCGACATGGGATCTTGATGTCACTGTAAACATATCTAATATGGATACAAACATCAATTCAATTGATCAAAAAACAACATCCATCCCTAAGAAGACTACGGTCATACTGCCTGGGGTTTTGCATATTGAGCCCAATACGGAGGAGGTTCGAATTGCAAACATCCCTATGGACTTATCTGATAAGGACACCAATGTCAACATGGGTGAAGAGGTACAAAACAACGAATCCTTTGTTACATAAACCATCCATACTTCAACCATCATCTCATCCACAATCAAAACTTCAACTGCTGAAACATCCACAACTTTACCACCTATTTCATCACCTATCATAACTTCAACTCCAGTTTCGACCATCTCACCAACCTACTCAATAATCATGCATGAACCAATCACCACTTTATTCTCTTCTCAATCTACTGAAGCTAAGAGATTGATTCATGATGAAGAACCAAATGATGAGGAGATCATGGTATCATTTGTTGATCTTCAATTCGATCCTGAGGAGGAAAATGTTCCTGATGAGATGATTATGTTAGGTAAACAAGTCAAAATCCTTAACTCTAAACTTAATTCTCTTCTTCAAATACAAGTTGATACTGGGGGAAGGAACTTTGAGATCGAGGTCAATATGGAATATTTGTTGAAATCTCAAGAGAATCGCTTTCGAAGTTTGGAAGAAAGCATTGAGCAGAAACAATTCGAAAGGTTTGCACTTTATTCCAAAAGTTTTGAATACGATATTTAGAAGCTTCGTGATGTAGGAAAGGAATTTTATGACATTTTTGTTGAACAAGTGACACAAAGTCAATCCATGTATAATTTTGCACCCTAACACTCATTATGCTATGTAAGATGCTAGTCTTCTTTGTGAATCTTTCATGTATGTTGGGCACTGAACATTATTTATGTTAGGCAAGGCCCGTTATGTGAATTGGGTGGGGCTCGATATATGAGCTGGGTGGGGCCGGAATGTTTGTAGGAGGTGCCCGTATGGTTATGTTGTATTTTAGGGAACTCACTAAGCTTTGTGCTTACGGTTTTATGTTTAAATGTTTTAGGTACTTATGGTTCCAAATGGAAGAGCCCTACTTGATAGCATTTCATCCTCCATAGTTTTATTTTTCGCATTATTGATTTATGATTTTGACTCTGATGTTTGCGAAATGGTTTTGGTGGTTGAAAAATGAAATATTTAGTTAGTATTTTTGGGACGTTATAACTTGTCTTTGAGTTTATCTTCTCATTTTAAATCCTAGGTCAATCTCTATTATTCCAAGGTTTACTTTCTAATATCAAATATTTTGGTATTGTTGGGTGTGAACCATTAGAGGCAATCTACTTTGGTAGCAATCTTCCTTGGCTTGTTGGAATTCAATCTACTACATAACTCTTCACTTTTGCTAAAGGTTAGTAAATTTGATCCCTCTTGTACTTGTTCATATCAATTAAGTTAAGATCCTTGTAGGATTTAGAGTTTGTTTGCCTTAGATTAAATTTGTTCGTTTCCGTTGCCATGTAAATAATCTAGGAAGTATATAGAAAACCTATCACCAAATTCGTTTTATGATCAAATTGATAGTTAAGGTTTCGTTTTCTAACACTATTTGAGTGTTTTATATGGTTCTAAGCTCAATCTCATCATTCACCTTATAGATTTGATGTTTCGGTAAAAATATAGCCATGAACCCTAGAATTCAAATTTGGGGAATAAAAGTTCTTTAGCTATTATGGAATGATCCTTTGATCATATATTTGATTTTGTTACAATAAATCCATTATGTATGTACAAACTCATTTAATGAGAGGATCAAGGCGTGGAAGTTAGAATTAAGGATTTGATTATTAGATTATGATATTTTTTTGCAGATTTGAGCATCTAAATGTGTAAAGGATATTCTAGAATCATCAACTAATACATTAAGTATGGTTTAGATGAAACACATAAAGAATTACTTAATTCATAAGTAATTATAAACTATTAGGTCATATTTTGTTGGCTTTGTATAAGTATTTGATGAGTTTTTGGTTGGGTGGACCGAAAACGGCGTTTTCGGTCCAGATCGTGGTTTCGGCCGCAAACCGTTTTCGGCCACTGTTTCCTATATATAGTGTCAGTAGTTGTCAGATGTAAAGAAGTAGTTTTCGGTCGTATATGTGTGTTTTGATTCTATTGTACCAAACAATTGAGTTAGTTGAAATTGTGTGCAATTTGGTTGAATTGGCTTCTACTCCTTCTTCTTTCATTATATTTTAGCTTGATTGTTTGATCACTAGTTTATTACTCAGCTTTTGTAGGACTTACAATTGCTTTGATACCAATTGTAAGTCCCACAAAAGCTAAATAACCAACTAGTGATCAAACAATCAGGCTAAAATATGATAAAAGAAGAAGGAGTAGAAGCCAATTCAAGAAAATATAACCTAATAGTAATTGGTAAACAAAAACGTAAAATCCTTCAAGAAAAAGTGCAAAAACGCTCCAGATCTTACCATAGAGATTGATACAATCCAAGCGCTGATACCAATTTTAAGTCCCAAAATTCACTTGATGTATCAATCCGATCCATTTGAGGGTGCGGAATCCCAATCAAGTGGATGATTCAAGATAGAATGGAGTTGACGAAGAAGAAGAACTTGATGAATCTATGATGTATTGATGATATGAATGATAATCCAACATACAAGATCCAAAAAGTCACTAGTTCTCTCTCTAACTTTCTCTCTCTAGCACATGCATATGACAATGGTCCCTCCCTTATGGCCAACTCTCTAGACTCCTCACCCTAGCCTCTATATATAGGTATGGACTCAAAACCGAAAACCCAATACCCAGACCGAAAACCCATAAGTTTTCGGTCTAAGCTACAATTAAACCCATGTTGGTTTTCGCCCAAGACTAAAAACAATAAATGCTTATAAAAGCAAAGTACAATTATTGTTTTCCATAAGGATAAAATTGGAAACTACGAAGTTGGAATAGTGATTCCGTAGCTAGGCTATGAGCTTACAAACATTTGGATTGGACTATGGAGTTTTAAAACGCATCTATTATGATCAAATATAGTCTAAAGGAATTTGTTAAGGTTACATAGTTCATCAGTAATCTTATGTACATTTTGGGCTCTTAACTCCATAAGTAAAGTTTGATAAGCAATAAGACTATTGGATTATTTTAAAGAACTTAATGGATTAATTTAATCATTTTATCATGTCTATATATCTTCTAAACATGTTTGAGAACTCATAGATGTTATACAAAGTGGTTTTAGAAAAAATTTATTCCTTAAAAGTTGAAATATTGATAATTTGTTTTGAAAAGGTATTCTATAAATAAAAATGATGTATTATGATGAAATGATGTTTTATGATGAAAATGTTGAAAATAATATGTGAATAAAACATATGTATACATTATAGTATTGGTGCCTATGTGAGCCCCTCGTTATATCCATACAGGGATACGGGACTGGCAATTATGATGTATGATGACAATGAGCGACTTCTAGATAATTCTCATTATGGACAATTGGGATTGCTACCCCTTGTGTGGTGTTCATGTGATGGTTCATGAATACCTAACGTATGATGAGGACTTGGGAGATGTTTGTTTGGAATACACTTCTTACATCCTTCCTATTAGGTTTGCTTGGAATATGCTCCTTCATAACTATATGGTGTATGTTTGGAATACGCCCATTCATACTCAACCCCCCCCCCCCCCCCCCCAACCATCGAATCGGTGAGATTGGACTTGTTGAGAGGAATTGGGTTTTGGGATAGTTGCATATTGCATATCATTAATGTTCTTATTTACTTATTACGTTTTGAACTAAAGTTGATCTTTGATTTTTACTTAACACAATGATGGTTTAGGGTTTGTGGCTTTTTAAAAGTTCTTTTGTAGGCTATAAATCCTTAAATTTGATTTGGGTCATTAAATCTCAACGCATTTAGAAATAATTTTATTATACTTTGGGTCATTAAATTCCAATATGTTTGAAACACTTTTTATAAGGCTTGGGTTATAAAACCTCTACATCTTTTGGAAATGATTTTTAAATGGTTTTTCAGATACTTATTCAAGTAAGTTAGATCTTTATCTTATTAATCAGAATCTACATCAGGTATTTTCACTAGGCAAATCAAATGTCTAACTTGTTTTGACATTTTCTTAGGTTGAAGATAAAGTCAATGAGTAGAAGACCTTAGCTATGACTTTGAGAAGACCACAATTTGTATGGTTAGCATGAACAAGTGTTTTGATATATTTATAGTAAACAACCTCGCTGCTTCAAACTTGATAAAAAGTATTTTGAGACCGTTTTATTTCCACAAATTTATCTCTGAACTATATGAATTTAAAGAAAAATAATAATTAAAAGTGTTTTCTAGAAACTACAAAAAGATGTTACAAAAACAACTAGCTTTATTTGTTTTGAATTAGTTTGTATTATTTTAAATATAAAAATTGTAATGGTTTTATTTAGAATGAAACGTTATTTTTATGCTTAATTTTATTTATTTAATTTAAATTAGTAAATTTTTTAATATATTTAAAAAAAATTTACATGGATTGTGAGATATTAAAGTAATGGATTTGATTATGAGAGTTAGAAGCGAAAGAAAAAGAAAGAAATCAATAAGGGGTATTAGTGATATGTTATATGTGGGTGGATTGAGATATGATGGGAGAATCGGATATCCTCCACCTATGATCCATTTAAGTGATAGTTTAATTTGTTTCTTAGTGGCACACTTTACATTATAAAAAAAATTTAAAGCGTTCACTGTTTCTGATTTTTGAGTATTTTTTTAAGAAGTTTCGTTTAAATTAGATTTTAGGTTTTGAATATCAATAAAATTGTTCAGATAAATTAAAGATCGTGTATAAGAAACACTTTTCAAAATCTACAATTTCGATCTGATTGCATGTGGTATCTCGAAATTTGATTTGAGATAATTCAAGATCAAATCAAATTTGAATAAAGGCTTGTTCTGAATTCTGAAACACAGAAAAATATTCTTCATGTATTTTTTAACTGCTCTGCCCCTTTGACCCCGCGATAAGGGCACAACCCTGGACTTCGCCAGGGTGATGCTCTTTCAAACCCCACCACGGGTGTTGTCTTTGGATCCATGTGTTCCCAAGTCATCTTAAGTTATCTAAATATGCATCCTGCATCTCCAGCCTTGAAATATAATTAAAAGGTACTCGACTTGTTTCAAATAAAATCTTTACTATACTAAAAAGGGAAAACTGCAAAAAAAAATCCTTACATATTAGCCTCATAATCGATTTAGTCATTATATATATTTTTTATTCAATTAAATCTCAAAACCGGTAAATGTATTCAATTTAACCCTTTTACTCGGTTAACATGTCATCCAACTTTCAAAAATTATAGTTTTGGCCAATATTCCAATCTTTTTTTTTATATAAATTTGGTGCAAAATTTACACTTTTGGCCCAGATTTTAAATTTTATTACAAATTTGGTCCAAAATTTACCTTTTTGGCCCAAATTTCAGAAATTTGTTAAGAATTCATCCTAACTTTAGTTTTTTTTACAACATTTTTTTTCAAAAAAAAATTGAATATATTTTTTCTTTATAAAATCATATTTATACAAAAAAAGATATTTTCACATAAAAAATCTTATATTTTCTATATAAAAACTTTTTTTTAAAAAACTTTTCTGTATACGAAACACATATTGTAGAAAAATATATTCAAACACTTTTTTATAAATAAATGTATACAAACATGTTTATATATATATATATATATATATATATATATATATATGCTTTTGATAAAAAAACATCATTTGAGAAGTAAATGATCGACAATCAAATTATCATTTTAAATGTGTACTCAAAATAAAAGTTATATAATAATTAATATCTTAAAATAATAACTCATATTCAAAACTCAAAAAGAATTTTGATCACTAATAAAAAAATGTGCGTCTTCAAATTAAAAAACAAAAATTATTGTCATACAACTTTTTTTTTTCAACGCACACAATGTTATATTTTTGTTTTAAAACCAAAATAATTATATAAAAACGGTTTAATTTCCAAGTTATAAGTTACCATCTTCCAAAGCAAATTAGATTTCACTGTTAGGGATTTACCTTTTCATTACCAACGTGACAAAGTTGGGTGCCCAATCATATATTTTACTGATTAGAAATAGTACCAAAAGAAACTATTCACATCCATCGTTTTGTGCGGGTAAAAAGGCCAGTGTATGTGTGTGTAGATATATATATATATATATATATATACACACACACACACACACACACACACGTTTACTATGAAATAAATGTTTTTATTTTTTTTTATAAATATGTGTTTGTATACAAATTTATTTATAATAAAATAGGTGTTTGTATAGATTTTTTTTATAAAATATGTGTTTGTATATATTTTTTTATAAAAGTGAATTTGTATATATTTATGTACTTAATAAATACCTATTTTTAAAAATTAATATTTCCTATACAAAAATGGTTTTTTTAAAAAAAGTTTTTATTTAGAAAATATATGATTCTTTTATGTGAAAATATGTTTTATTTGTATAAATATGATTTTTTTAAGAGAAAACATATTCTAATTTTTTTTGAGAAAAAAAAAGTTGTAAAAAACTAAAGTTATGATGAATTCATAACAAAATTTTGAAATCTAGGCAAAGAGGGTAAAATTTTGACCATAGTGTAAAATTTGGACCAAATTTATAATAAAGTTTGAAATCAAGGCCAAAAGTATAATTTTCAAAGTTGATTGACATGTTAACCGGGTAAAATGGTTAAATTAAATATCATTACCAGTTTTTAGGACTTAATTGAATAAAAAAATTATATAATAACTAAATCGATTATGATTTTAATATATAACGAACTTTTTTTTTTGTCACTTTCCATAGTAAAAGATATCGATGACATTATATTCACGTTTGAGAAGTTGGATTATATATTCTTTCTATTCGTGTTCCAAAACTATTATGGGTTTGAAAAATCGAAAATTCAAGGTGTTTGATCTTGAATATTTGCACAAAATCTTTTACAAGGTCACAACTTTCAACTAACTTTGTCAAAGAGTGGAGCACAAAGTTTAAGAAAGGCTACTTTAGTGGTTTTATATATTTTAATGTTTAATTAAATATATATAGTTTAAACTGAAGTAATAAATAAATCAATAAAAATAAATATAACCGAGGAAGATATGTAGAGTAAGAACTTAACTCACTAACGGGTCATGAATGTTGAGGTCAAATTTACAAAAAGAAAATGAAATTTTCATTTGGATCATTAGGTTTTAATATTATTTTTGAAAAAACATTATAATATAGTGGTTTTAATAATAATTAGACACATGATTGACATCCGTGTTTTAAAAAAAGTCTCATAGACAATCTATCAAAAGTAATGTTTTAAAAATATATTTTAATAGACACATGATTGACATCCGTGGTTTTAAAAAAACGTCTCATAGACAAATACATCTATCAAAACCAATGTTTTAAAAACAGATTTGAACTATTCGGGTTTGGAACTAGGGACGAGAGCGGTTCAACAACAACCGACTTTATGTTAATTTCTAGACCGGATCGAAGTGTATGGTTTCTTCAAAAAGTAGGTTGAATCGATGTTATATAACCGGTAAAAAACCATTTTGAACCGGTTTATTAGACTTCGCTAGTTGAATTTCACTTAACCTGTTGCAAAAACAACCAATTTCCAAAGCAAATTGAACAGCTCGATCGATCAGGTTAAACGAAGTGTACACAACTTATAGGCCAATGAACACCACTGCCACTGCCAGATACAAGAATATCGTTGGTTTTATATACATATATGTGTAGGAAAATAGATATAAATAACAATTATGGAAACTGAGTTGAACCGACGGTCGAACCAGTTAAACCGGTCAACGAGACCAGGAGCAAATAAAAATATGTTTTCAAAACATTGATCAAACTCATTACAAGGATGGTTCCACTGGTTTCATTTACGTCCGTGGTTGGACTTTCATGAAATATGAAAAGGTCAAAGAGAAGAGTAAATAAGTTTAGGATCAGTTAGCTTTCTAAGAAATCCTAATCTGCAAGTCTGAATTCGAGTAAGAAGCCCCCGTCATCGTGTAGAATGAAGACATGTGATCAAGAATTGGGCCTTTTTTTTACAAGAACAGTCCCTGAAGTTTGGTCTGTTGTCAACTTCTACCCTAAACTCGTTTTCTTTGACATTTATGCTACTTTCTAAATGTCAAATTTATCCCCTTCACTTGTATTTTTTTCCATATTTGATTAATTTTATTTAACTTATTTGCATTTCAGTTTTCCAATATGCTATTTATTACCCCTTTAAAAACCCAAAAGTCATTTTAGCCCTTCAAATCAATGTATATATATATCAAACAAATTCTTTTAATATTATAATTATAACATTTAATAATTTTTATCATTAAAAAATAAATAATTGCAACATTTATTTGAACATTGTATTCCCTTTATTGTCCAAAACATCTAGCCCGATTTCACAGATGTTATAATAATAAATAGTTTGTAACATCCTATTTCAGGGATAAAAAATTTTGATTTAATTGAATAAAATAAAATTAATAAATAAAAAAAGAAACCATTGAAATAATAAATAATAAAAAATAATTAATTAAATAATATTTAACTGAATGTTTATGAAGAAGTTAATAGAACTGTTAACTTGAAAATAAGATAAGAGGGACTAAAAATGTCAAATTACCAAACTTTTTATAGCTTGGTTTGACTTAGTCAATGTATTAATTGTTAGATAAAGGGTCAATGTGCGACAAAAGTCTAAACTCGAATTGTAGTTGAAACCCTTGACAAATGGTGCCACTTACTAGAAACTAAGAAGGAAGGTTTGTATTGTCAAATGATCAAAAATATTGATGAACTAGTTCTTTCTCGCCCATTTAGAGGGTGTTTGGTTAAGCTTAAAAAATGAGTTTTTTTTATTTATTATCGGTTCCACACCGACATAAGTTAAAATGAATGTTTGGATAAATTGTTTTTAACTCCTAACTTATCAAAACTTCTTATAACTTATAGTTGTCCAACATCTTTAGGAAACCTTTTTTGGTCATTTTGCCAAACACTAAAAATGGTATATTAATTTATAGCGTTTTGACACCGGATAAGCTAATCCAAACATTTTTTTAAAAACTTCGTTTTGACACCGCTATAAGTTAAAAAGTTAAATGCATTTTAAATAAGCTTAGCCAAACACTTGCTTAGATGAAAAACATGATTTTTGAGGGAAATGGAGAGCTATATGGGCGATTTTGGAGAAGCTTTTGTGAAATAGAGAGAGTTTTAAAGGATTTGAAGAAGATTAGATTAAAGGTCTGCATGCTTGGAAAGGTAATTCTCATTGCTAGTTTTCCTAATTTCTTCTTAAAATCCCAAATTAGGTTTGGTATGACACCAAATTTTAAAATGGGGCCTATTTATGGAATCTCTATGAGTTATTAAGTGTTGAATTAATCATGTAATATGAGAAGTTTACAAGTTGTAATAAGTTTTTGTTCATGTATGAATGCTAAAAACATATGGTTAATCACCATTAAATCATTACCTCACCATAAAAGCACCAGATTCCATCTCTATGGATGAATTAGTGATTTAAAGCCCTAAACCATGTCTAATGTTGTATGTAAGCTACAATTAGTTGTACTTTAGTTTCTAACCACTAAATTTGATATAAATCCATAAGATATTAGCTAATTAATGTGTTTATCAATCCAATATTGAGTTCTACTATTGATTCCAAAGTTTCTAGTAATGTTTATGACTGAAATTGATGATTCCAATGGCGAAACACTAGTGGAATGGAATGATGTAGTTTTTAATCAAACTAGATTTAAAATGACTTGGCATTGATCTGATGGAAGCAAAAAAATTAATAATATATATTTTAAGAGTTTTCAAAAGTAACAAAATGAATTGGTTGCACTCACAAATACTACGGTTGGGTTAAAGCTTCTCAATTCCATTGACTAGCTTGGAATTGTGATGTTGGGAAAAAAAAATCATGAACTAGAATAACAAAGTGAACTTATAAATTGTCAAATTCATTTGTATCTTAAGTCCTAAAGTGGATATTTTATGCTTTTATGGTTCACCATTGAATTTATGATACATTAAGACTTTATGAATTAAGTCATGGATGAAATAAGACTTATTTGGAAGTCGATGGCATATTATTAGACTTATTTTAAGATGTGTTACGGTCATTGTGAATCATTTGAAATGTTATAAGTGGAATGGAAGGGGTTTGAGTTGATTTGAATAAGTTTGGACAACTTTTGGAAAAACAAACTCGAAATTATGAGGAACTATTTTTCTATTTAAAAATGTACATGCCTATGTAAAATCGTCCAAATTCTAGGAAAAATCATCCTGTCAAAAACATAAAATCATCCTAATCTTGGCAAAAATCATCCTGGTTGATTTTGACATTTTTTGGAGAGCTTTTAAGTTTTATTCTATTTGACTTCTAACTAGCTTCATTATTCTTCTTGTGACTTGGAGAGTGAACTTTAATAGTAAGAATAGTCATCAAAGTTATCAAACTTAGGATATTTGTTAGGATTTATGAATTGAGGTTAAGTATTTAACTAATATTGGATATAAGTGATCCATAAGCCCTATTCAAGTTTCTAAGTGTAAGAAGCAATAAGGATTAGCTAAAGAGAGAAACTAAGTTGAGTTTATCGGGAGTACAAGTCCCTATCTTAATTTCACTTGATATTTGATTCTGTAACTGATATATGCTTTTTCCTACTTGGAATTTGATAGTATATATACTTTGGAGTTAGATTTCACTTAATATGCTACGTGTTACCTTACTTTCTATGTGTTTACCCTTGGCACTTATTTGCATTCATGAAATCATTTTACGATATCTATTGTTTTTGAGAAAAATCTATACATAGCTTAAACTGGTTTTAAGAAAAACTATGCATAACTTAAAATGTCTTTTTGAGAAAATATGTAATTGATATATGTTTTTCCCTACTTGGAATCTGATATTATTTATTTTGGAGTTGGATTTCACTTGATATGCTACTTGTTTCCTTACTTTCTATGTGCTTACCCTTGGTACTTATTTGCATTCATGAAATCCTTTTACTATATCTATTGTTTTTGAGAAAAATCTATGGATAGCTTAAAATGGTTTTGAGCATCCTACTTGCTGCATACATGCTAGGACAGGTTAACTAAGAGATCTCAGGTACCTAAATTTGACAATTGTTCATTTCTTGTTGTTTGTTGTGAGTAGATTTTTAGATAACCCTCATGTGCACAAGTAGAGGCTAGCTACCACTTGTGTGAGCTAGAGTTGATGGTCCTCTAGTTCTGTTTGAACTTGGATAAAAGTCGGGGGTAATCATTCCCCATGTGATCAAGTTAAACCATCCATCTTTAGGAGCTTGTGTAATGCCCATATTTCTCGCTAGGCATTAAATATGTAACCGACGTTGTTCAACAATTGCAATCACTTGATGAATAAATAAATAAAATTGTTTAATTCTATGTGATTGATATGTTTATATTACATGTATATAATATTAGGCGAAAACTTAATAAATATGGCTAAAAAATATTAAAATAAAATATTAATTAGGATAAAGAGCCTTGATGAAAGTTAAAGTAGTTGTAATGAGGATTTCAGGGATATAAGGAATGCTTAAATATGACTTCATATGAAGAAGTTATGATCGTTTGAAGTTTCGCGTTCAACCTAATACGGTAAAGTGCGTCGTCAATAGTGAATCAGAGATAGGTTGATTATTAGCCTAATTAATCTAAACGAAAGTCGTAGTAATTATAAAACTGAGAGCGTGCATATAGAGAACGCTTAAGTTTAACTTCCTATGAGGAAGCTATGATTTTTCGAAGTTTCACTGCAGTTGTGCTAGCAAAGGAATCAAATTTTAGATCGTTTGAGTTTTAGTAGAAACAATCTAAATGAGAGTCGAAGATCTAGTGATAAGGAGTCCGTCAATATAAATACAGTAGAAAACGGAGTTCGTATGAAAAAGTTATGAATTTTACACGGTTCATTGTAATGTAATCTTTGTAAACTGTTATATTTAAGATTGGCTGAGGATTAGCTGATGGAGTCTAAATGGAAGTTGTAGTACTCGGAAATACCTATGTGTGGATATAGAGAACATTGAAAACGGAGCTCCTATGAGAAATATATGAATTTTTAAAGTTCATGCTCTACCTACCCACTTTGCCACGTTGAACCACTCCCTGATTGTCACAAGTCAGTCATCTGGTTGGGGAGGAACCACCACTTACCCAGTGTGTGGTACCCCTAGTAGGCAGACGCAGTGTGCCTCCTAGAAAAGTGCATATAAATAGCTTCCAAATGCTCATGCTTTCTCCACACCTTCTCTAATAATCTCTCTCGGGTTTCTACTCCCTTAGCCCAAAAAAAATCTTAGTATTTAGGATATTTTGGCGAAGCTATGAGGTCTATGAGTGCCGAGTATTATTAGTTATCGTGTCGGAGTTCTACCAGTACACTTTTCGGATTTGTAACGTCTCAAAAATCACAACAATTTTAAACTTTTCAAAACAACACGTTTTCTAAAAGGAAGTTTTTACATAACCATTGTTTTCAAAACATTATTAAAAATCAGAGTATCCCAAGATCAAATCAACATAAACTAAGAATGTGTACGGTCACGCCTTCACCTTGCCACCGTTCTCATAAGTACTTGAAGCAAAACTAAAACTATAATCCAAGGCTTAGTGAGTTCCACTAAAGTACTACCACATAAACATAACAAACATCAACATGCATACAGAGCCTCCAACATGACTGGGCCGCCTCACTGGGCCTTCAGCCTATCTAGACCGTTCTCTAGGCCTTCGTCCTGACTGGTCCGCCTCGTAGGCCTTCAGCCTATCCAGACCGCCGTGGGTATCTTGGCCTTCAACAAAAACCAAGATTGTATTAACCCAGTACACCATCACATATCAACATATTCCATAACAATTAATAGCTAGCATATATAGGTAGTCATACAGAGCTAATAGATCACTACAGCATAGCAACATCCTATATACCAAGATACATATCTAACAGGTCACTACATCATAACAACATACGGTAAAACCAGGATATCAATCCAATGGGCCGGCCTTGGTGCCTTCGACCCATAAGTCCAATAGGGAAAACTCACCTTACAGTCTGAATGCAGTTTGAATAGCTCCCAGCTCCGACAACCGAATCAACCCAATCCTAAATGCCAAACATTTCCCATTCTAAATTAATAACATTTTCCTAAAATACCCTTGATCAAAACTTGTCAAAATCCATAAGTCAATCGAGTCAATACAACCGAGTCAACTCATGCTTTGTACGTGGGGCGTACTCGAGGTCCGAGGCACCAAAGCCAAATCTGCGTATGCGCAGTGTACCCTTCAATACACCCAACATACACGACAACTTCCCTCTTAACCGATTTAAAGTTTATTAATCTGACTTAACATGTCCAAGTGCAGATCCAAGTCCCAAATAACATTTTTTACCATAAAGTTTCCAAATTTATGGTCTTGCATGGCTAAAAAGGTCTTAACATCAAAACCTCAACCACTTAACCCATTAAGACCTCAAACGACATGCATGGAAGGAAAGATATAATCAATACTAGATTTTTATGCTTCTAAACACCTCAAAGTGACTGAAAGGACATCTTAAAGGGGTTAGAGTAGCTCATACTCAAAATGCCCAATTAATGGGACCAAAATGACCCAAACTCCATGGCTAACTTAGATCAATGCGTAGATCATCAAATTCATAACTTTATACCTCAAAATAGATCTTGAAGGTGAGTTGTGTTAGGATTTATGTACTATAACACTCTTCTGGTGCACATACAACCCTAATATCTTTGGATCTAAGTTTTCTCTAGTTATACATGCAACAAAAATTATCCAAAGCATGAAGCCGACAACTAGCATACAAATTGACATATGAATCATAAAAGTAAGTTAAAAGAATACCTCTTAATTGTAGCTTGTAGATATTGGTCTTTCAAGAGCGTAGCACCTTAAGTGTAATGCCTCAAATGTCTTACAACAAACCAAGAACAAGAGGAGGAACTTGAGAGAGAGGTTTGGAGACACAGAAATCGTCTAGGGCTTCTAGAAACACCTAGTGCACCATTTTTGGCTTTAGAGGAATACATATATAATGTAGATTTCCAAGAGTCGTAAGCAAACCTTAATTCTTACACTTAGGCTTATGGTCCATAACTTATATGGACTAATACTTCATAAACTTTCACATAATCTTAGTCCATCATGGATCAATAGCCCAAACCATATGTTGTTGGATAAAGTGTCTAATTCCATAATTATATTTAGTATGTACTTGACCCGGTTTGACATGGTCCATTTGGGTTGCATGACATCCCAACAATTAGATAAACAAAATGAAAAAATGACACTTATGATTTGTTATAAGAAGAGGACTTTCATTTTAATGCTTCATGCCTCTTTTAATAAATGTCACGTATCAGTTTAAAGACGACAGACAAATTTTATTTTTATAAATAAGGGATAATGTCATAAAAAGCCTTAATTTTGTAAAAAAAGTCGGTTTTACCCTCCGACGGGTTTTTGTGTCATTAATGCCGCATACTTGTCTCACTTTTTGCGTTTATGCCAAATACCCGGTTGCAAGAGGGTTTACCGGTTACCCCTCTACTTACCCCTCAACTTTTCCCCCCGTTTCTTAACCCCATTTACCAAACGACGAAGCTGGGTTTTTGAAGAAGAACATCACGAAAACAAAATCAGATTTGTACACCAAATGACAACGTCGAAATCAAATTCAAGCTGGAGTGGCACATCAAGAAGGAAAAATCGGGAGATAATACGATGTAGCTGTGGTGATATTTGCCCTATTTATGTTTCACGCACTCCAGAAAACCCAGGACGAAAGTTTCGTGGCTGCCCTAATTACCAGGTAATTGTTATGATGTTTGCCCTAATTATGCTCTCTCTACTATCGTCCCTTCTTTATGTAATTTTATTCTTCTTTTTGTAGGATGAAGATGGTGGTTGTGGTCATTTCAAATGGGTTGATGAAGAAGAAGACGAATTTAGGGCTTTTAAGAAGCAATTGAACCTTCAACATAAAGATATCGAATCTGTGATGTTGCTCAAACTGATTGTAGGGCTGCTAGTGAGTATTTTGGTATGTCTTGTTGTAGTGGTTATTAAGATGTAAGTTAGATGAAATGATAACAAGTTTGTAGTGTAGTTTATTACATTGGTAGATGTACTAAATCTGTAAAAGTTTGAATGGTGCAATAGTATTAATGTTTGTATGGCTATGATCTATTTTATGAATGCTTTTGTGACAATGGTAACTACACATTCAGCAGAACACAAATTCAAAGTAAGATGCATAAAATGGTAATCAAATGTGCCAATAATGGTAAATATGTTCACCATAACACAAATGGGAAGTAAGATGCGTAAATGGTTATCAAATGTGCCAATAATAGTAAACATGTTCACCATAACACAAATGGGAAGTAAGATGCATAAATGGTTATCAAATGTACCAATAATGGTAAACATGTTCACCATAACACAAATGGGAAGTAAGATGCTTAAATGGTTATCAAATGTGCCAATAATGGTAAACATGTTCACCATAACACAAATGGGAAGTAAGATGCTTAAATGGTTATCAAATGTGCCAATAATTGTAAACATGTTCACCATAACACAAATGGGAAGCAAGATGCATAAATGGTTTTCAAATGTGCCAATAATGGTACACATGTTCACCATAACACAAATGGGAAAGTAATATGCATAAAATGGTAATAAAAATTGACAACAATGGATAACACATTCATCATAACACAAATAAAAGGGGGTGTATTAATTGCATAAGGTTTTTTACATCTCACTAATACGTAGCAGCCATCCAATTGTATCCAAAAACCTAAATAAATTATCAAAAAAGGCAACCAAGTTTATAACATAAAACAAGTGGATGTATGCTGCATTTAGTGGGTGGAATGACAATAATATTTAGCAAAAAGGGCTCCATTTGCCCGTGTTTACCCTCCCCACTACACCCCCAAAACACTTAACCAACTACTCCAACCTAACTGGATTGCTAGCAGATGAACCACCTCCATTTTTGTCAAGCACCGTCTTCTTCAACTTCTGCAAAATGATCCTTTCAGAGGGTTTTCTCAACCTTGTCAATCTAGGGACATCATCAGGACCTTCATCATCACCTCTTTCTTCTTGTTCACCTTCATCATCACCCAAGTGACCATCATCACCTCCTTCTTCTTGTTCACCACCACCATCAACAATACCATCAACATCATCAATAACAGCCTCATCATCATTATCAGAAGGATGATCCAATACATCTTCCATATCCTGATATTGATAATTACATAAATAAATTAAATTGGAGAAAAATAATGAAAAACACTTACAAAAAAGTAATTTCTTACCAGCTCAACAGGTAGCATGTCATCCAGTTCCAATTCTACCCCTTCCATACCTTCAATTTCTTCCATGCTATATCCTGCTTCCAACATCGATGCAATCTGTTCAGCATCCAGTTTTACCTTATCTACAAGGACACCATCAGCTTTTCCATCATTAAACTCAACATTACCCTCATAATCTGATTGAGTAGCATCATAGGTTTCTGATTGTTGTTGAAAACTACCCTCCCCTAATATTTCGTCCAGCCCCTGCTCAACCTCATCAAGCACTTTGTGTAGATCTAAACCAACCCTTGGAAGCAAAACATCTTCTTTTCCAACATCAACCACTTCTACTTCTTCAACAATATGACAATCTTCAACAATAACATCATTAACATCCCCAGTCTGAATATCATCACCATGACCCCCAGTCTCAATACCACCACCTTCCCCAATCTGAATATCATCACCATGACCCCCAGTCTCAATACCACCACCTTCCCCAATCTGAATATCATCACGATGACCCCCAGTCTCAATACCACCACCTTCCCCAATCTGAATATCATCACCATGATCCCCAGGCTCAATACTATCACCATGATCCTCATTCTGAATTCCATCACCTTCCCCAATCTGAATACCATCAACAACTTCTTTTTGAGTTGCAGAAACATCTTCTTTATGAGGTGAAGTAGCCTCTTTTTTGGACCTTGATGCTTTTAAAACCTTGGAACTTGATGCTTCTTTCTTTGACTTGTTTTTCTTCTTTAGAGGCTGACTGGATTTAGAAGCTCTTAATGATTCATCAAATTCAGTTGCTTCTTTTTTGGACCTTGAGGCTTTTAAAACCTTGGAACTTGATGCTTCTTTCTTTGACTTGTTTTTCTGCATTGGAGGCTGACTGGATTGAGAAGCTCTTAATGACTCATCATATTCAGTTAACAATGGATGTTTCCTTGGTCTGCCTCTTTTCTTTGGTAGCAAGGGTACTACTGGTTTTTTCTCATTCTTACAACTTTTTTGATTATGGCCATACTCTAAGCATTTCCCACATCTTACTGTTCTTGGTACAAATACCCTTGTTGATGAAAACCTCCCCTCTTGCTCACTAGCATGCCTCTTCCTTTTGGTAGTAGGCCTACCTGGCATTCTCCTAGCCAAAGGAGGCAATGGCTTTATGAATCCAGTTTGGCTCCAAAGATTACTCCCATTCACTGGTTTTATATTAGAGGAGTAAGACTTTTTAAAATTTTCCTTTGAAAAGTACCCATCAATATATACATCTGGTGTTTGATTGATGTAGTTGATGGCTGCATTTGCATGTACACATGGGATCCCAGACAAATCCCATAATCTGCAACTGCAAGTCCTGCTGTCCAAGTCCACCATATAGCTGTCACATCCTCTTCTAGCTTCAAAAACATGTCCTTGACTATGAACTACAACCCATAACCTGCATAAGTTGGTATAGTAAGTAAGAATAATAAAAAGAAACAACAAATGTTAAATTTCTTTTATGCATACCTCATATTTTTCCCAAACAACTGCATTTTCCTAAGTATAGCAGGACAAACATTTGATTTCCATTTAACATTTTCCTCTGTCATGTGGGAAAACCTGTCCATTATATATATCCTGATCTCCTCAAGCATTGTGATAAGGGGTTTTTTCCTAGCATCAACAATGATTGAGTTGAAACACTCAGAGATTCCATTCTCAACTGCTTCACACGCATAACCCCTATCAAAGTAAGCTCTACACCATGTTTTTGGTTGTCTTGACATCAAGTACTCATATGCAGATGGGCTCAACTTCTTGATGGTTTCCATGTGCCTCATAAAGTCACTTTCTACACAACTCATTGATGCAGCCCAAAATAATTTCTTGAACTCCAACCCTGTGTATGCTTTCTTGAAATTGGCATAAACATGCCTGGCACATTGCCTGTGCTCAACATTTGGGAGTATATCTTTTACAGCTTCAACCAATCCCTACAAGACAAGAACATTCAAGTCAATATGCATCCCTTTTAAATTGTATTAACATTTATATGAAATGGAGTATTGAAAACAGACCTTATGTTGGTCAGATATCACCACCAATCCTCTGCCATCATGAAGGTCTACACTATCTCTAAGAAGCTCAATAAACCAAGTCCAGTTAGGCTTGTTTTCAACATCAACAACAGCCCATGCTATAGGATACACCTGGTTATTAGCATCTCTACCAATGGCAGTCAACAACTCACCCTTCACCTGTCCTTTCAGGAAGCATCCATCCAAACCAATTACTCTTCTACACCCTAATTTCCATCCATCACTTAAAGCTTTGAAACCAATGTAAAATCTGTGGAAGTAGTTCTTCCCATCTGGATTGACAGTGACACTAACTTTGCATGTTGAACCTGGGTTGGACCTTAATAATTCATCAGCATAATCCCATACCCTAGCATAATGTTCAGTTAGTTTTCCTTCAATCAACTCAGTGGCCCATTTTTTTGCCCTACGGACTTGCCCAATGGATACTACACATCTCAACCTTTGTTTGATATCGGCAATCATGTCCCTAAGTTTCATCTTAGGTGTGTTTGCAATTTCAGTAATGTAATGCCTACCTATCCATTCAGGGGAAACAAGACTTCCAAATTTGAACTTCCTACTGCAACGATGCTCTCCAACCAAATTTTTAACTTGAAATGATTTTTCATTGTACATCCATCCAGCATACAATCTGAAAGGACAATCATTCATCTCTGTCCTCTTCCCACATCTTGCAACTAGTCTAGTTTTATCACATTTTTCAAAGTATATCTGATATCCATTTGACACCCCATAATTTTGAATACAAAACTTAAGTTGTGCAGGAGACTCAAACATATCACCTACCTTAGGTTCCATCTTATCCCATGGTGTGTTTGGATCATGAATTCTGTACTTATTCTTCACCGCCTTTTGTTCACCTTCTTCATCACTTTGCCATTCATTAGCATGATAAACTTGTGCTCTGATTTCATCAGCCATGCTTGAATTCCTTAAGTTTTCATCACTAAGTAGAACATTGAGAAAGACGTCCCTACATTTATCAAGCGCAGTCACGAACTCATGCTCTGGTTCGTGATCCATATAAATACCATGGAGCTCATAATCCATCTCATTTAGTCCAGAGAAGGGCTCGTATATACTAGCAAATAGTTCTTTGAAAACGTCATCCGATGAAGCCATTACAGTTACCTGCAAAATCAAAAAGATTTTACAAACAAAATTGAAGAATTTTAACTAGATAATTGCTTTAATCATGGATTTGAGAAACTTACTGGTTCAACAACTCAACGAGTCTATCACCCAACTATCTTCCTGCTAGAACAACGATACCAACAATGTAGACCTAATCCTCTTCAAATACCCAAATTTCGTGATGATTCCCTTCCAAAAGCCCAAGATTTTTCTCAGTAGACTACGATTGACTGCGATTGAGTTGACGCTTCGGAGAGAGGGTGTGGAGCTCTATGTCTAACGTTTACCAAACGGGGTTAATTTCTTCATTAGTTAAGAAACGGTTGGAAAAGTTGAGGGGTAAGTAGAGGGGTAACCGGTAAACCCTCTTGCAACCGGGTATTTGGCATAAACGCAAAAAGTGAGACAAGTATGCGACATTAATGACACAAAAACCCGTCGGAGGGTAAAACCGACTTTTTTTTTTACAAAATTAAGGCTTTTTATGACATTATCCCTATAAATAAAGCGAAAGGAAACTTATATTTACAATTTTAATTATAGGAATAAATTTTCAATATTATGTTTGATTATTATGTAGTAGGGATGTGGTTGGTCCCGGAACCGAACCTGAGAACCGAAAATTGAAATTGAGGAAATATAGTAACTGAAAATACCGGTGCGGTTCTTGTTTTTCGGTTCCAAAACCGTAAAAAACCGAACTTTTACATTACATTGTTGTTTTCTGAATTTGTAAATGCGATTTTCTTTTATAGATATCACAATAAGTTAATATGAGATATAATGGTGTTATTTTCTCATTATCTAGTCATTTAATTTACCTTTACTATGAGATATAAAAATAAAAAAGGTAAATTAAATTTCTATACCACAATAAAAATAAAATTATAAAGTCTTAATAGCCCTTGTTTTAGAGCTGTGTAATGCTGTTATTTCTTAACCAATTTAACTATTATTTGAACCAAAACAGATGACTACAATCTAGAAAAAAATCAGGTCATTCTAAGCTCGTATGAATAAGTTATGACCATTCAAAGTTGGGTAAAAAATATAAGCAACGCTGCAAACCGGTTCCAAAACCGGAAAAAACCCGAGAACTGCTGCTTGAAAACCAAAAAACTGAAAATCGGGAATTATTGGAACCGAAAACCGAACCAAATAATAGATTTCAGTGCAGTACCGATTCAATTCGGTTTTTTAAGGTTTTTTTCTCATCTCTATGTAGTTTAGACATTTTAGTGTTTTAATAATAATCAAACATTTTCTAAGATTATGTAAAATCAATTATTGTCTCTTTTTCGTTATAGACAAAATATAATAACTTTAAAAAGTGGGCCCAATAAAAAGTAGAGAGATTTGCCAACCCGAAATTGAATATCTTGTTTGTAGAGAGATTTGGGCCCAATAAAAAGTGGGCTTAGAGTTAAGAAATAAAAATTAGACAAACTTCGTATTTGATACCAAACTTTACTATAATCTAAATAACCTTATGACCTCATTTCTGTTCTTCTATTATATTAAGATGTTATTAATGGCATAACGAAACTCGTCATGTTTTCTATGAATAGACTCATGTACTCATTTATCTCGATCTGAGTAATATTCTCAAACTGTGCAATATCATACATTTCAAGTTACTTATAAAAATTAAGATATGTTAGTTTTTTATACATTAAACTTGTAGATGTAATTAATCATGTCTCCAATTATGGTTGAATAGTTGTTTTCGTAGATTACCATCGACCTAAGTAAAACACATATCTACAATAGTACAGAAAAAAACAAATAGTTAGTCGGTGGAAGCACTAATTAAACCAATACAGGTAATCAAACATAAGACGACTACAAGCAATACTTAAGGGCCGAGGGAAAAAGGGAAGGTGAGCAAGAAATAATAATCTAATATTGGATAACGCAAACTATTATAAATAAAAAACTGAATATAGACATAGTTTACTCAACTATCATAATATTAAGTGTCTATGTCTTTAGAAAGGGTCAACTCATGTTTGTCTAACCTTATATTATCTTCTCATTCCTTTCTAAAGTTTCATCTCCTCTTCGTACCATTGACCAATACTGTCTCCGCCCGCTTAATAGCAGCTCCAATCCATAAGGGGTTCAAAAATCATAATGTGTGTTCTCATAGGGCCACCGAAACTAAAACGTCAATCTTGACAAAATAAGTAGTTATATGCTATATGAAATAATGTTTGCCTTTAATAATATGTAGCCTATTAGGTTAACGGTGAAAACATTGCCTAATGCATTAGAGGTTATACATTGAAATTTGTTGTTGTAGGGGCGGATCTAGCATAAAAGAAGTAGGGTGCATATACCCACTTGAAAATGGGTCTCACCCTATATTTTACTAAAATAAACTCGAATATCACTCTTTTAGAGTAATGGGTGTGGACAACGGTCAAAGCAGTTTTGCTAAGGTGGAGGCACCTCAACACCGGTATAACGCCACCAACACCGCCCCCTTGGTTTCCCATTGCTAAATGATTATTTTTCCCATGAATCAGTCTTCATTAGATAAGTGTGTGTGTGTGTGTGTGTGTATGCAAAAGCCATACTGACCAAATACAATGGGCTAACAATAGAATAATAATACAATACATATACATAATATTATATCTACTAACATCCCCTGCAGTTTGAGTGAGAGGAGAATTCTAAACGTTAAAACTGGTCTTGAAGTCGTTGAAGAGCTATGTCGAAAGGCTTTTAGCGAAGATGTCGGCATACTAAGCGGAGGAATGGACATGAAAGACGCAAACGATGGCCCGAGCAACCAGACCACAAACAAAATGAATGTCAATTTTCAATGGGTTTCGTGTGTTAGTGTTGAACCGGGTTCGATGACATGTACACAGAACTGATGTTGTTAGAGTCGACAATTATGGCTTTGGAAGGTGGACACTGAAGCTCATGAAGTAAATTACAAACCCAACATGTCTCTGCAACGACGTTAGCAACACCACGATACTTCGCCTTGGTACTTAACCGAGAAATAACCCCAATCCACTTAGAAGAGAAGGATATCAAATTATCGCCAAGAAAGACACAGTATCCAGAAGTCGAACGACAGGAGATAGGGCATCCCCCCATTCGGTATCAGAGTAAGCGCAAAGGGTAGACGTGGGGGAAACGTGAAGCTATAATCCATGGTCTAGAATGCCTCAAATTTATCGTAAAATGCGCTTGAGCGCATGAAAATGAGGTTGTCGTGGGTCATGCATAAATAGGAAAATTTATTGCACCACGAAAGCAATGTCTAGTTTAGTGAAGGTAAGGTACTAAAGTACCCCGTCAAGACTGCGATATAAAGAAGGGTCCGCAACTGGAGGTCCATTCGCATCCAACTTATGAGTGGTCTTGACAGGCGTACAAGTTAGGTTACACTGAAGCATGTGGGCTCGCTCAAGGATCTCTGTAGCATATTTTCTCTCAAAAAGGAAGAGAACGTGAGAGGAGCGGGTGGCAAATATCCCTAAAAAATAATTAAAAGCCCCAAGATCCATCATGGCGAACTCTCGGCTGAGCTGAGCAATAATGGACTAAAGGAGCGTTGTAGAAGAGGTAGTCAGCACAATATCATAACTATAACTAGTATAAACTTAAAGTGATGGTAACACAGTCATTTTGGATTGCCCTCAAACCTAGCAGTTGGACATGATATTTTGGAAATAGAGGTTGATTTATTATTTGATCAATAAATAGAAATAAATAATTTATTAATATATTATGAAAATAATATCTTAATTAGAAATATTAATATTTAATTAATTATTAATTAGAAAAAGGCATTCTAAAAACTCCTTAGGCTAAGGACGGTTTTGGGAGGGTTCTAGGGGTTCTAGATATATCTTTGGAGAATAATCAGGAAACTGGATAATTACCAAAAACAATATAATATTATTATATTTTTTAGGGTTATCTAGGGTTTCCTTGTTGCAGTATATAAGGAACATTACCCCTTCATATTTCGACGACTCATTCCTTAGAAGAAATAGGCCGAAATTCTGATCTCCTCACTCCTCTCTCCTTAATATCCTTCTTTCTTGTGTTGGTGTGAACCACTAGAGACACGACGCTTGTGGTGCTTGCTTAAGATCAACAAAAGGATTCTTGGTTTTTTACTTCAACAATCAATAAGGTAGGTATTCTTACTAATGAATTCAAGCTTGAATAGGAAAATTTTGTAGTTTGATAGTTCATAGTATGTTGCCTTTATGTGAAAGACATAAATCCTTCTTAGGTTACATGTGCCCTAATCATTTAATTGTTAAATGTTTTTCAGCTTCCAACATTGTTTTTGTAACCTCCATAACCCATTAGTGATATCAGAGTCTATGACTATCTTTCATGTGATTGCACATTAGTAAATTGATCAAAACTAAAATTTTCGAATTAATCGTATCTCACAACGTGAGATCTGATCAGATCAAACTTTTCATAAATATCTGCCTAATCTGTTTTGACTGGTAATTAACTACCTTAAATATCTTCCAAATCCGATTTCGCTGAGTATTTGATGATAAATTACAAGACTAAAAGTTAGGAGATAAATCTTTGATTTGATTAATTATTTTATTGATTAATATGATTGATTTTTAAATGTGTAAATAACTGATTTATATATTAATTAATCCAAACAATTAATGTCAAATATTATTTGGTTTATATTAAATTTAAAATTATATAAATTTTTGAAATTTATTATAAACCTAGTATTTTGAAAAGTTTTAAAATATACCTTATACTATATGTAAAATAAATGTTTAATAATTACTATATGTATAAGATTAAGTCGGTCGAACCGCTAGTACGCCGCATTCACGAAGCCATACTATAATGGGAGTTTAAGGAAACGGTCTATAAAATGACTGACATTGGGTATCCACTCTCTTGTATGGCGGAGGGTCGTTAGCCGAACGGGTTTGATAGGAAAATTAATTCTCATTAGTAAGTATAATGCGATTAAAAGTAACTAAACTCTTTTATTTTAAATCTCAATCTTAGTTACTTTAAGAAAAATGTGAATTTGTATGCTAACCCATGAAATTGCACATTGTACTTTCTAGTAGTTAATGGAGCGCGTGTAGTTAACCAACACACTAATAATGACTATAAAGAGTAATAATGGGCATCTTGAAAATTATCATTGATTAATGGAGCGTGTGTGGTTAACCGACACATTAAAATGAGATGATAAATAACATCGAGAGTGCCAAACTAATTTGCATGGTTATTCACATATTGTTTGTGATCCTTGGTATCCCAGTCACAAATGGAAGAGCATAATATGATATTAAACATGTCATTGAATAGTTTCAATGACTCTCAAAGATCTAGGAATTTCACTTAAATTAATTTCCTTCAAATTTCATTTTTCAATGGTGGAATTGGTAAATCGTCATTTACCTACCTTTATAAAATTTACAATTAGATTACGTCATCATTTTCTAAGTTGTGAATATTTTAGTTGGATCCTAGCCTTAACGTTTCAATTCTGGAAGGTTGAGCTTTTGGTAGAACGAATAAGGCATGAAATTAATACTCGCTCTAGAATCGGAAAAAGCATATGTCTTCGTGTTATTTCAAAATTCACATGGAAGTGTAAGGCATCTGAGATCTCCCATTTTCCTTGGTATCCCCACCATAATAACCATGGAAATTTTGTCACTAAGTACTACCTTGGAGGTCTTCTCTAGTTGTTGGCGAGTGTCGAGTAAATCTTGAAGAAATTTGGCATATTCGGGAACCTTGGCTAAGGATTCAATAAAAGGAGTATTGATTGAAATACCCTTGACTTGCTGCATAAACTTCTTATGTTCTTGTTCCAATGGGTGAACTCTAGCTCAAGAAGGAAACGGTAAAGGAGGTTGGTAAGCACGAGCACCAGAAAGTTTTTTTTGCCCAAACCGAGCCCACGTCGTGAGGATTGAATCCTCACGTCATGAGGATGGTGTTTCAACTCTATTTTTTCTACAATTTTCCTCCGCTTTGGCTGTGATTCGGGATGCTTTGTCTCTTCTTCTAATGCGTCCAAGAACTCATAAATAGTCTATTCTTCAGTAGTTATGGCCATGACATGTGGTTGCGGTTTATTATCAGGATTTTTAGGAGGTAACTGCTCATTAACCAATGTAATTAATTGCCCGAGTTGAGCTTCAATATTTTTAATGGATGCTTGATGACTTCTCATGGTAGCATCAGTTGTATCGTGATGTTTTCCATAAGCTTCCATGAATCTATGAAGCATTGACTCTAAGTCCACTTTTTTCTCGGGTTGTGGTTGTTCCTTTTGGTAAAATCCCCAGCCGGTTTGCCTATATTTATGGTCTTTTTTTTTTGCTTCTTGTATTCCTCATACGACAACCATTCTTTCTTTGGCTTTCTCTAATATTCATCATAGCGGTCTCCACTAGAGTAGTAAACTTGAGCTTTCCTATTCCCGTTTTTGTCTAGATGGCAATCTTTTGTCAAATGTAGACCATTGCAATTTTCACAGCCCACACTTATTGTGTGTATGGATTGGTCCATCTTTGTCATTCTTCGATCCATGCTACTCAACGTTGCCAAAACCGCCGCCATGTCTTCCGAATCACCATTCCCGATTCCCCTAGCTCCATCATTACGAGGGTTGTGGTACTCCCGTGAATGCTTTGAAAACTCTTCGATTAGTTCTTTAATTTCAGCGGGATTCTTCTTTGTTAAAGGTCCTTAAGAATCAAGGAGTTTTCTTGTCGTTACGTTCACCCCATCGTAGAAGATCAAGACTTCTTGTTGCTTGTTTAGATCATTGTGGGGACAATTCATTATTAACCCTTTATATTGTTCCCATGCCTCATACAAAGACTCCCCTACTTTTTGCTCGAAATTAGCTATGGATTTTTTAAGTTTAGCAACCTTGGATGGTTGGCCAAATTGTTGGAGAAATTCTTCACGCATCTGTGCCCAAGTGGTGGTTGTTTCTGGGGGAAGTGCCTTCAGCCAATCTTTTGCTACTCCTTTGAAGGTAACCAAAATCATTCTTAACAAGACAGTCTCTCGTGATACATTCGGAATATTGAAATAGTCATCAATGTCATTGACTTCATCGAGGTGCTTGTATGCATCTTCATGATCTTTTTCGGAAAATGGAATATCCTTTAGCATGGAAAGGATGTGTCCCTTGAAGGTAGCAGTAGCAGGAATTACAGGTTGCACAAGTCCTCGACTGGTGTCCTCACGTATTCTTTTCTTGTATGCCTCCATCTTCATGTCAGCAATGTCCGTCATGTTGTTTTTGGGATCTCTTTCAGGTTCACTACTTTTGTCTGTTTCTGTTTCGGGCTCGTAACCTTCTTCCTTTTTGTTAGGAGTCCTCTCAAATATTTCGAATGTGCTTGCATTTTTTGGGACGTTGCTTGATCCTCCTACGTTCTTGTCCTTCTTT
Organism: Lactuca serriola; assembly: GCF_051521515.1. Taxonomy (NCBI): domain Eukaryota; kingdom Viridiplantae; phylum Streptophyta; class Magnoliopsida; order Asterales; family Asteraceae; genus Lactuca; species Lactuca serriola. The sequence continues at coordinate 25,791,733 of NC_136410.1, forward strand.
TTATGAAAAGCTGACTCTGGATCTTCAAGTGGTGGTGTCAATGGTGTGTTTGATCTGCGGGACCTATACTACTGAAACAAAAACAAAAATAAAAACGTAAAAATGAACTAAAATTAAATAAAAAGTCCTACTGAATAATTACCACAACATGGTACTAGGGGCCACCTCCTGGTATAGCATGTAAACTAAAACAGAAAGCAAAAACAAAATAAAACCTGAAATATCAGAGCTCACGCCCTGAGCTTTAAGAGCTCACGTCGTGAGTTTAGTATTTCAGAAAAATTTAACTAATGCTAAAATGTAACTTTTTGCAGGTTTTACCTCACAAAAAGGATCGATTAACCTAAAAGCAAGCAACAATTAAAAAGGGGTTTTATCTGATTTTTCATGTTCATAAAAACTTAAGCACTCAACTAAAAACCATTTTAATTAATATATTAGAACACTTTCGTTGAGTTTCGAATCCATCTTTTTCATATGGTTAGTTACTATTTATGGATTAATAAAGTTGGTTGCCAATTTATATATAATTAGCAATCTTGGTCCAATCTAATAATATTTTCACCAATTCGTGTACACTATGTATGGTCATACACAAGCAAATACAGAACTAGTTATTAACTGTAATTGAGCTATGTTAGATTTATCTAAGCAATTAATCAAACACAATTATGGTAACAATTATGTTCTCTATCACAACTAAGTTTGTTAATTTTATTACTTAAGCTATATGTGGTCACTCCTAGCTCTAGCAATTTAATAGTCACTAAATTACTAGGTAGACAAGTTCATGTAATTTAATGGTCACTATGCTACACTAAACTTGAATTTAAGCAACAAAGTCACAAACTTTAACATGCTAGGTAATTATAATCAAATACAAGCATAAATCCAACTTTATAAAATCCAATAAATAGTAAACTAAATCATAGATTAAAGGTTTCATCTAGCAAAACGAAAGTAAACGAGTTTAGCTACTCATAACGGAACTTAAACACACAAATTCAATCGGAATTGACAAGAGTCAAGTATGCAAACCGAATGTAATGATTTGATCTTTAATTCCTTAATCTTCTAACTATCCTTCCTCCAAAAGAATGATTTTCGCACTATCTCTGACCTCAAATCTCGAGTATCTGAGAATATCCTCTCTCCAAAAGCTCTTCAAACCGTAAATGTGAAGGGATTTATATAGATTCTGATTTTACGTGGCTCAAGTTGTGAGATTGGAGTCTTACGTCGTCAAATTGGTATTTATCCGTATCAAGCAACGATTTTGGCTTTCCGCGTACTAATCTTCTAGAATTTCCTCCTCATGTCGTGAGCTTGGTTTTCAGCTGAAATCTTATTCTCCTAAGCTCCAATCCTACAAAGTTCCAATGCTTGTCACTTTTGGTTCTTATTCTTCAAGAGTGTCTTTATTGGCTGCAAAATGTAAATTAATTCTATAAGTATCACATATCTTTTCAATTAACCAAAATATTACTTAAAATGTATTAAAATATTGCCTAAAATGTGTATAAATATAGCAATATCATCTATTACCAACAAAAATAGAACGAGGCATATTATGGTTATTACAAAAAGAATTAATTATACATGATTTGTTGTGAACATGGTCAGTTGCCCCGGTGTCCATAACCCATCCTCCTTGTTTCGGGTCCGAGAGGGTCATCGTATTGAACATGGAAGGAAGAGATGTAGGTTGATCAATGTCACCGATCCAAGTCCAAGGAGGTTGTTGGGCTGTAGATGATGAGTTGGTAATCTAATGGGCTTGAGAAGTATAGCCATTTGTTTGATGGTGAGTAGTGGGCCTTCTACCAAGCAGTCCATTATGACTAGATTTGAGCATGTTCCACCTTGGCCTAATTGTGGAGGATTTGACCATTCCATTGGGTTGTGTGTGATGTAGGAGGAGAAAAGCCCCATGATTGGGCAGATAGCATCGGCGGTGGGGGAATAAAGAATCATCAAAGCCTTGATTTGCAAATCCATTGGGATTTCTGTTAAAGCGGAGACGATTGTTGGAGGCGTGATTCCCTCCTCTGTGATATTGATTTCTCCTATGGTAAGTATTGGTGCTTCTTCCTCGATTTGAAGAACTAGATCCGACATGAATAAGAGAAGGAGATGGCGAATGACTTGCGTGAAAGGGAGCCGAAGTGGTTGCCAGATGGGTTTCTTGAACAGAGAGGGTAGTACGCATCTTCTGGAACGTGGAAATCGGCTTGCTGTGGCGGATAATGTTGGCTACACTCTTCAAGTTTTGGTGAAGACTATTGAGGGCATATGTGAGAATGTTCATGTCTTTGACTTTTTCCCCAATGCCTTCAAGAAGGTCAGCAAGCTTCTTGACTTTGTCACAGTAGACGTGAATAGTGAGATCACTCATTTGAATGTTTCTGAGTTATGTTTCATATTGCATAGTAACGGCTTCTTGATCATCATAAAAGATAGGATGAATATTAAGCCATACCCTTCTAACATTGGCTTGATCGAAGTGAGCATAAGTGATGAGAAATTGGGAGATGGAACCAAAAACCAAAGTGTTACCATGGAGTCAATTTCTAACCATTCAGAATCTGTAGGATGTTGATTGGGGGAATCATATGTGTTGTCTATGTGGTCCAAAACACTATATGCCATATAGTGAGCTTTGAAGAGGGTTCTCCATGGTTCATAATTTATTGTTGTAAGATTTTTAATCAAAGGTACATATGTTTTGATATTGGCTATACCATACACCTAGTGTGTAGGTTTTGGGGGGTTACGTTGTTTTCCTGGCATGATGGGTGAAGACATATATGAAGAAAAGGGAAAAAAATAAGAAGTGGGAAAAAGAAGAAGGAAGACGATTGATGAGGGATCAACAATAGAGAATCAACTATTAGGGTTAGATTATCCTGATACCATGCTAAAGGATTATTTTTCCCATGAATTTTCTTCATTAGATAAACACACACACACACACACACACACATATATATATATATATATATATATATATATATATATATAGAAGAGAGAGAGAAAGAGAGAGAGAGAAAGACAGAGAAAGAGAGAGAAAGAAAGAAAGAAAGAAAGAAAGAGAAAGAGAGAGACAGAGAGAGGTTCAATTATTCTAACTAATTATTGTATGGATGTAAGAATGATTGTGGACTAATCAAAATTAAATAAATAAATAAAGGTAATTTAGTCATTTGATTAATAACTTCCATAAATACTCCCTATAATCATGGTATGGTAGATTGACTTTTGACCTAATTTCTCCCCATTTATATCTACAACCGTTCCCCTCTTTCTCTAAAATCCAAATCTTGGCCACCGACCACAATCATCTGCAAAATTGGAATCGACTACAAAAATTGATCAAGAATTCTACTACCCCTTTTTCCATTCTGTTTAAAACGCTACAAATCCTACCTTTCTTTTGATTACTCGATTCTAATTTGGTGGTGGTGTTGGGTATGAGAGTTGATGTTGGTTTTCTTATGGTGACTAGAAGATAGCGGCTGAAGTGTTGAGGTGTGGTTATGCGATTTTGTTTGAATAAAGAACTTGGGATTTGCTGATGATGGTGGTGTTCGGCTGTGGTGGTTCTTGAGTGATGAGATTGGAGTGGATGGTTAGCAGTTCGAGAGGGTGTTTGGGGTGAAGCCACTCGAAAATCAAAGGCAGTGATGGTGAGTTTTAGTCTGTTGGTTGACTGGTTGTATGGGTACTTTGTTGTTATTGATCGAAAGAAAGAACGAGGGATGATTGGTTGTGGTGTTGATGGGGAAAACGAAGGGCACGGTAGCAGCGACTGGCGCTAGTGACGGGGGTGTTTGGTGGCTTTAGATCCATCTTCAAGAAGAGGAGAAGCACAGAAGCAGAAGAGCGACCATCGAAGGTTCCAGGTAAGTGGACGGGGCTGCTTCAATAGTCTCGTATTGTTTTTGTTTTTTTATACAAATCAATAGAGTGTTTGGGCTTGATGATTCATAGGAAATGAAGAAGGAAGAAATTAGTGTTTTTGTTGCTTTTTCTTGACGGGAAAATAAACAAGAAGATGGACTACCGTGTGATTGAACTCAATGGCTTAAATCTAAGATAAACTTTTCTAGTGATTTCTTTGTACAAAGTAATGTAAAAGTATGTTGTTTTTTTTTCATTTTTCTATATATTTCTAATTATATTCTCTATATATTATGTATAATTCTAACACCATTTTTTTTGTGATATCAGAGGTCTTGACAACTAAGGTTTAAGAGGATTCTTACTTGATGACATCCAAGCTCCCTCATCTACAAAATATGTAAGTTTAAAGTTTAAATGAGTGTCTTTGAAGTTTGAATTGATATGCTTTCGAGTTTAATTTCTACATGAACTATTAATTTTTAGGCTTAAAAATTGGTCCTTTTTTTGTACTGCATTTGTTGGTATTCTTTTCGAATCAGAATATACTATCTTCAGTCATCATTTGAATTATAATTCTATCATTGCTAAAGATATTAAAAATCAATTCACTTTTAATTTCAATTTATTAGTTGTTGAAAAACCCCAACCAGAAGATGATAAATAATAACAAGCTATGTGATCTGAAATTGCATAAAAAATGTGTTTAAGCATGTCACTTTTGTGAAAATTAATGGCTAAAAAATTTGTTACTTTTATGTTTTTAACAAATATGTTAGTTGCACGTTCTATTAGAATATACATAACATCAATCTCTAAAAGTATGTTGATCTTCGAACAATGATTATTAAAATTTAACACTACATTGTTTTATTTTGGTTTGCATACTAAATATCTCAACAAAATTCTTATGCTTCCGGCTAGAAATTCTCATGCGTAAGCAAATATAATGTTTTTTTTTGTGTGTGTACAATAATGAAGCAAGGTTTAAGAAGGTTATAAATTCTCACGAACCTATAAATTCTAAAAGAAATAACATCTAGTAAAGAAGAAGATTTTTGGTGAAGAATGGAAACCCGGTTTGAAGCCTCGTGAAGAATGGAAAGTAAGACAACAATAGAATGGATTAGCATTTTTTCTGTCAGAATGATTAGCAACAATATTCTATCATAATGTATTAGTGTTTTACTTAGATTTCAATGTTTTTATTTGATTTTTAACCATTTTCAGTTTTATTATTAAAAAATAAATGTAATTATTAACCATTATTATTTGTATTCTTTCAGAATGAAGGTCATTTATATATGTTCCTATTCATATTTGTTAAGAATGAAAGTAATTACTGATTTTAAGATATTAAAATTATTTTCATATAAAATTTGTATTCATTAAAAATTATTAATCTTGATAATATGTGTTTATAGTATTCTGTCAAAATTTAATGTTAAAATTTAATGTTTTTTTTCAAGATAATCATAAACACATTCTTTTACAATGTTCAAATCAATATATTTAGAAAAAACATCATAAATGGTCCATGTGGTTACCCAAAATCTGAAGTTTAGTCCCCGTGGTTTAAAAATCTCATAGATGGTCCTTGTGTTTTCAAAACTTTTGACGATTGGTCCTTATTACTAACTCCGTTAACTTTTGTCCGTTAATTGAGGGACATTTTCGTCATTTCACACCACGGGGACCATTTATGTCCTTTTCAGTTATTTTTTTAAAAAAAGAAAAAACTAAATATAATTATTTAATATATAAAATCTATATCTCTCTCTCTCTCCCCCTCTCTCCGGAAAACACAATCGAATCTTCATCAGAAGGTGGTGTTACTGGTGTTAACGGGTGGTGGTGGTATAACGATTCAAACCAAATTCAATACAAGTGCATGTCCTATCTCTTTTCCAGATTCATACACATCCATACAAAGATGATTTTTTAATAAAGATTCAAACCAAATTCAAAACAAATACACACCCTCTCTCTTACGGATTCAAAAGCCAGAAATCAGAGGAAAGACATCTCAACACCAATCAACATGTTTGCATTAACCAGATTAGGAGTAGAAACAAATGAATCAAAAATCAATTTGTTATCATATCTTTTGGAAGGCTTGATCGTAGTTATTCGAGAAAGGGATGATCTCAGAAGGGTTTAACCCCACACCCACCCTCACTGCCATTTTCTCTCTATTCCTCTCGTATCTTTCTCGTCTTGCAGGTCCAAATCTAGGTAAATAGCCCTCTCCACCCCTACTCCCCTCTCTGCTTCGGTAATCCCCATCTTTATTTTGATTTGCCCGCATTATGAACAACCCTTTTCAAACCTCAAAAATGTATGGAACCTAGATGGGGAGCCAGACACGAGGTTGTAAGAAGAAACCACAAAACGAGGCCAGAGCATCTTCATATTTAGAAATAAAAAATGAGCCTGATCGTTATTGATCGAGATCGAAATCGAAAGGGGGTGATTGACTAATGCAACAGATGAGATTTTTGTTTCGATCTTCAATGGTTGAGTTCCTTCGATGGTAGAAACGATCTTCAATAAATGAGAATTAGGGGCGATCTATCGGCTATCATCTTCAAATTTAGATGA
>NC_136410.1:26403233-26620733 GCF_051521515.1 Lactuca serriola
TGGTCCTAATAATTTTTTATTTGACACGGATCTTGTTGTAGGAGTTATGCTAGTGTTGTTTCTACAACTCTTCCTCCATTCGACTCCTTTGAAAATCACATAAATCGGATGAAAATCAATTTAAGTGGACAGAGTGTGGAAGATGGAATTTATTATTTGAAAAAACACCTTATATTTGGTGTGTATTGTGGAAGTAAGCACCTTATTTACGCATTGTGTTTTGAAACGTCTCCCAATCATATCATTTTGCTTTCAATTTTTTCCTTATTATGACACTATACATTCAAAAGTCTATCCAATTATAGCAGCGAAAATTTCTTTGTATTAATAGGAAGAAAGGAAAGTAGGATGCTATGATGTACAAATCAATGGAAGTCTGTTGCTATGTATTGAAGTTAACCCAACAACAAACATGGCATCACTATCTTAAACCCTAAAATACTTGGTATCTTTCTTGGAGGCTCTTCTGGTTTTCCGCCATCATCATCCACCACAATAGTCCAAGCACCAATGTCAGCACCAACACTTGCTGTCCTTTTATGCCCTGAAACTTTGCTCTCATGTTTCTCATCAAGGTATTATACTTTTGAAGGAAGCTTTTGTATTTGAATTTTATTTCTTGCATTTGGTATTGAATTTTCTTGTGTCTAGTGATATTCTTTCAACCAATATTTATGATGGACTAGCTGTGGCTGGGGGCATTTATGGTATTATACAGGCTGGGCACATCAGATAATTGATTGATTTCAATTCAAGACAAGATAAAATGGGCAGACACGATGAGTGAATTTGACAAGAAACATAAAAAAGAGAATGAAGAAAGACTGGAAGAAGTCAAGAATGCACTCTCTCTCAAGGTCAGCATACTAGCACTATTCCTTTTAATTTTCTTATCTAGGTAAAATATAAGATAAGGTCTTGATAATATTTTTGTTGTGTCTGAGTTCTAAAATGAATAGTTTTTTTTGTGGGAGGGGGGGGGGGGGGTGGAAGAGTGAAAATAGGAATGACTTGTTTTTGGATATTTTGTCGATATGTGTTACTTACATGTGGCACAAGTTACAAACTGAATCCCAATCAACAAATTTTTGGTTATCTATCATTAGATAGTTTTAATCGTTTCACAAATATAAATGAATGTTTGGATTATAATTTTTTAAAAATCCAGTAAGTCATTTTTCATAATACACTCAATCTTATTTCACTACATTTAAGAATTGACCAAAATATCCTTTTAACATAATAAAAACTTTTCGTTCCTATACTTCCAGACAAGAAAAACCCACATGAGTCTCCTTTCTTCTCTCGTCGCCTACTCAGGTGATCCCTGATTACCTGTCGTCGATAGCTCGCCGCTGACTTCTATTGTCGGATACCGTCGCACCCAACAACACCGGCGACCATTGCATACCACAGATTCTATTCGATTCAGGTGCGATTTTCCTCATCCTGCTTTCATTTAATTGTGCCTGCTCTAGGTTTTCCTTTTCCCCTGATTTCAGTTGAAATCGAAATCATATGTCTTTGTTGAAATCGAAATCTGTATGATGTCTGCAAATTTTAGATGTATGTGTTATTGTTTTCGTTCAACTGCATTCAATTGCATGCTCTCGAGTTTCGTTTTCCCCCTGATTTTTGTAATCGAAATCATATGTGTTTATTGCCTGCTGTCACTATAATGGTTATTGTAAATGCATATCATCGTTTGATTACAAATGAAGTTTACTATAAAAAATTATGTGGTGACTATATCTCTGTCTAACGATAATATGTTTCACAAAAAGTGTTTCCAAATTAACTCATTTCAGCATTGTAATGATATGACAGTCAAAACATGATGAAAATGATTGCAGTTAATTATATGCATTTACAATAACCTCTCTTTCTCCCTCTCCCTCTCTCTCAATATATATATATATATATATATATATATATATATATATATATATAATCTTACGTGGCTTTCAAAAGTAGGATTATGTCCAACAATCAAATAAAGTATTGTGTTATACAAATTATCAAACACTTAAATCAACTAACAATTAAAATTCTCAGTTTTGGACCCAAAACAACCACTGTGTAATGTTGTTTTAGCACACTTTAAACCTGTATAACTTCCATTTTTATTTCGTATTGCAGAAGTTAAGACTTTTATCTTTTCAGAATGTACTTTTGAAGGTCCAAACGATTTTTCTAAAATTTTATATGATTTTTACAAAACTGTCTATCAATGCAGCTAAATTGTGACTAGCTGGTGAAAAATATGATTTTCACTTAAGTTAGAAGCAACAAAAGGTTATGGAAAAATTAATGGATAAACTAGATTCAAAATGGAAACTTTGAAAGTTAAGGATCATTAATTCGATTCCTAGTGATTTTCTATAATTTTTCCAATACAAGGACATATTTGTAATTTTTGCTGAATTTTCCAGCTTTGGATTTCAAAGCCTTTTTGACCACTTAACACATTAATCCATCACTAAGAAGACCCATAAGGGTAAAAATTAGCCTCTTAACAGACGTTGCATTTCAAACAATAAAAATACCATCCTACTCACAACCCACTCATCAAGGTACAAAATATTTGGTGGAAAACAAAGTAGGTTGCATAAATTGGAACTTGGATTTCTTCCACCACCAATTCTCATTTCTCATAGAAGGACTTTGAAATATTGTTTTGAGGCTTATTGAGTGACTCAAAACATGATTTAATCTAAACAAACAACAACAAAATCATGAGCACTCTTGTATTTATTTCTTTTCTTTCTCTATCTCTATTGTTGGTTTGTGAGTATGAAGAAAGCAATTTTTCTGACTCCTTAGACATGCTTGAGGATAAAAGTTTAAAAATAGAAGATGATTCTGACTTGCCATCATAGTCAGGTGATGAACGTGGTTTCAGAGTTCTTATAAATGTTGATAGCTTTGGTGCTGTTGGAGATGGAGTTTCTGATGACACAAAGGTGAATATACATATATAGTCTTTCTTGAGTGTATTGATGGAGTCATTAAGGGGATTCTTTTTATTTTCATGTATGTTACATAGGATGCCTTTAGAGATTCATGGAAGGAATCGTGGTTTACAGATTGCATTCGCGGGAAGCAGTGCAATATATAATGATATATGCATGAGAACTCAACTGTAAAAATGGAAGAACAAGACTCGGAAGAAGAACAAGGATCTCCATGTGGATATGATTCAAAGTGTCATCTAACAACTCTTATATCAGGTCAATCAAAATTGATAATGGTTCGTGTTCGAATTTTCTTGAATTTTTGTATTTGTTTGAATCATGGTGTAACGGTTATAAGTAAACCACATGTAATTCATACGTGAATTACATGTGATTCACATGTAAATCACAAGTAAATCACATATGATTCACATGTAATTATGAATTACATGTGATTCACTTGTAAATCACATAAGAAATACATGTGATTCACATATAATTCACACATGATTCATATGTAAATCACATGTAATTCACATATGAATTACGTGTGATTCACATGTAAATCACAACTGATTCACATATGAATTACATGTAATTAACATATGAATTACATGTAATTCACATATAAATTACATGTAATTCATATATGATTCACATGTAAATCACAAGTGAATCACATATGAATTACATGTGATTCACATGTAAATCGCTAATGAATCACATATGAATTACATGTGACTTACATGTATATAATATCTAATTCACATATGAATTACATGTGATTCACATGTAAATTACATGTAATTCATATATGATTCACATATAAATTACATATAATTCACATATTAATCAAATGTAATTCACATGTAAATCACAAGTGAATCACATATCAATTACATGTGATTCACATGTAAATCACAAGTGAATAACATATGAATTACATGTGATTCACATGTAAATCACTAGTGAATCACATATGAATTACATCAATATGCATACATGCATTTTGTGTGAGTGGTCTTTGTTAATTATTTTTTTAAAATTTTCTTGTTAATTTCACATTTGAATCTTAAAAAATACAATCAAATGTGAATATCATATTATATAATCACATTTGAATCTTACATGATATAATCACATGTGAATCTTACATGATATATACTTGTGCATTTTTCTTAGTATTCTTGCATTAAAATTTTTTTTTTTAAAATTTTGTTTTAGGTTTTTAAAATTTGTTGAAAATATTGAAGAGGTGAAAAGTGATAAATTGAAAAAAATATGGAAATCTTGATATGAAGAAATGATAACATTGTAAATCTTTTTATATTTTATTTTGTATCGAATAAAATACTTGTATTATGTTTATAGATTGATTAATAAAAATGAGATTTTTTATAATTTACTTACGAATATTATAGTATAAGAAATATGCATATATGCATTTGAAAAAATAAGCATATATGCACCTAAAACATTGATTTTTTTGTTAAAAAAAAATGCATTTTGAAACAAATTGCACTTTTTACAAAAATCGTAGGTTTTTTTTTTTTTTTTTTTTTTTTTTTCCTGAAAAAGTACAACTTTTTTTCTAGAAAGAATGTTGTTTTTAAAAAAAATGTAGTTTTTTTTGAAAAAAAAAATTTCTGTTTTTTTTAAAACAAACGCATTTTTTTTTAAAAAGATGCAGTTTTTTTTAAAAAAAACATTTTTTTGAAAAATTGAAGCTTTTTGAAAAAAATTAAAAAATCTCCATTTTTTAAAAAAACCAAAAATTATTATTTTTTAAAAAAATAAATCTGAAATTTTGAGTTATTTTGTTAATTTTTAGACATTTATATTAATATATTAAATAATACAAAAAATTAAACATTAAATGGGATTGGTAAAATGACGATCATGTCCTTAACGAATTACTTTTGATCCAACGCTTCACTTTTAGTTCTCGGGAAACTTTGAGTTCTCAACTGATCTCAACTATATTCATAGCCAATATATAGTACTGTACTAATTAAATGATAATAACACGGTACTGCCAACAAATTTATTTAATTATATATATATATATATATATATATATATATATATATATATATATATATATATATATATATATAATGAAATAAATTTTTTGGCAGTACCGTGTTATTATCATTTAATTAGTCCAGTACTATATATTGGCTATGAATTTTTTTTGATTTAATTAGTAAGTAATTGTTTGGTTTTCTATTATCCATATATGGCATCGTAGTGTCAGTGTGTGTATATGTATATGTGTGTAAACGAGTGGGGTTAGTTTTGGCCGTGTTAGACGTAGTCATTATTGACAAGGGTGGGGCGTAACTAAGCAAACAAACACATGAAGCCTGAGGGGTTTATCTATATATAATCACTTGCAATGCCTCCTTCATCTTTGCTGCCACAAATTATAGACTGTACGAGCGGTTCAAATCCACTCTTTATCCTTTTCTATCTTATCATCACATATAACTTCTTCACCTGTCATTTATTTTACCAGAAATTTTAAAATTTTAATCAAAATTCACTGCTAAAAAAAAAGAAAAAAAAGGAAATTATGTGGAAATCCTTGCATTGCAGGAAAACATAGAAGTCTGGAGATTACAAGGACTCAAACGTGCGGTTAAACACACACACACACACACATATATATATATATATATATATATATATATATATATATATATATATATGCAAATAAAACTTGAAAGTATTGCTGATTTTGCAATTGCTTCCTATTTTAAATCTAAGGTACTTTAAGACGTTTAATTCACTTTAAACGGTAATTCACTTTAAAATGTGCATATACATCATACATATTCGTTATATCATGTATAATTATATTTAAAGACATTAATCATTCATATGGTTGAAGAATATGGTTGTTATTTCTGTACTCTTTTGATAACGTTATTTTATTAGTATACATAGTTTGAAAATGATGAATGATGAATATATAATAGAACGAGGGAAAATATAGACATATAACACTCAGTCTCTCAAGATATAGCTAACATGATTTTTATTTTTAATCTTCAAAACCATAAACATTGTTTTCCTAACCTAATCAAAGTATTAAACCAAATATTTGAGAAAGAACTTTAAACAAAATTAAAAAGAATACAAACAGATAAAACATTTTTAACATTCAAGGATGAAATCGAAAACAACCTACAAACTTTTCAGAACTTTTTAAAGTAAAATATGAGTAGATCTAAAAGCTTTTCACAACAATTATGAGAATGTAAATGTAGATACCCTAATCTGGAACACATAGCTCTCACTACAATCGTTGAATATCATATGTCTATTAGTTGTGAATAATAAATCCAATTATTTTTTATATTTTTTTTGGAAAGGAAGCTTAACTAACGAGGGTACCGGACCAGCTTTCGCGCATCAATTAATCCCCCGTTGCAAACATGAGCCTATGTCTCATGCCTTGGAGTCACTGTAGACGAGCCTTCATGACCACAAAGTATGAGTAGTACCAGAATTTAAACAAGGTCAATATGTTATCTACCATATTTTCCACGTGTTTTACCAAGTCACCACAACCCAAATAGTTAATGTTGTGGGTAGAAATTTGACTTACTACTTTTATACCTTGAACCTGTACTAACATCCCACGCAAGCCCAAGATCTAAGATTTATTTTGTATCTTGGCCTGCCATCGTATTTCTTGTGATATTGTGTGCATGGACTTAAGGCTTGATGGAAAAAATAATAGACCAAGTCAAATAGATGTGGCCAATGCTTCATGAACGTTGAAGACTCTCGAGAAAGTCGTGTCAAACAAAGATCAAAGATAATCCCATGAATGTCAGAATTTTAGGTATTCTTGTTATGTATATAAAGACTAGTTGATCGATGCACACATAGAGACTTCAACTAATTCTTATTCTTTATTTTTTTCGACACTTGAGCACATTCACATTATTTCTATGATTAGCTAGCATCCTTAATTTTATTTCGATTTAATACAAGTTCTAAGGGATGTGACTTTATCACCTCCCGAAGTTTTATGTCGGAGATCCAAAATGATTAAGGACTTTCCTCATAATTTTAAGTGTTCTTGCACTTATTTTTATTTACTTATTGTTGTTTAATCAATATACACTTACTTCGTTGTTTGTTTGATTCTTAATCTGTTTTCATATCAAATTATCAACATACTCTGTGGTATCTTGGTACTTTTTTAGTAACTTAAAGCTTCATTACACATATTCATTTATTTATCAGTTTAACATATTCATTACTCATTTTCATCTCATATATACTACACTATAATTTAATAAATCTTCGAGTACCATTATTTTCCTCCCCATATCTTGGGAATAACCAGGATCTTCGGCATATTTCAAAATCTTCAACATTTCAGTTTTAACATCTTATTTATAACATCACACCATACTTACCAATTTAGTTACAAATTTAGTTTGTTAATTTTTGAGAAAAACAATTTGGTGCCATATGTGGGACAAGTAGTGTTATTATATTTTTCTCTTTAAAGTTACTCAAAAGCCTTTTTCAGATTTTCACTCACTTAAACATTTTTGCACTAACGATGTCTTCTTTATCAAAGTCCACTTCTAGCGTAATTCCATCCATCTCCATTGGTTAGAGCCTACATTCACCCCCTGCTATCACCTCACAAAGAAGGAATGTTGAGATCCCTAGAAGGATAGTTCCAACATCCTCATCGGTTTAATATTCGGGGAGTGCAGACCAAGAAATACCAGTTATAGTCTCGAATAAGGAGATCATATCCATGATGACCAGAATGGAGTAACAAATCATTGAGCAAAGTGAAACCAACAAGATGTTTTTCGAACGGATGGAAACACTGAGCTCGAATCTGAGAAGACCCATTGAAACTATGCCAACTCCATCTTCAATATTAATACCCAGGATCCTAAATTTCGAGACTAGTGCATCCTCAAAACGCCAAGCTGGAGACTTTATATCAAGTCAGATTCCTATCTTCATAGATAGAGCAATTCCTAGTATGGGAGGTCCTCTCTCCAAGATCTTAGGATAAGCCTGATTATGGCAAAGGAGCTCAGGCAACTAAGAGATATGACCTCAAGTGTACCAGGTGTCATTCAAAAAATACCAGAGGTTTCACATGTCAACCATATGATTTCAATATTTTCACCCCCATATGTGACATTGACGTTCTAAAGAGGTTTCAAGCATCAACATGAAGAAATATGATGGAACCACAAATCCTGAGGAGCATGTCGCCCAATACAAAGTACGCATGAAGATAGTCCTAATTCCACAAACTCTCAAGGAAGCCTGCCTATGCAAGGGTTTTGGTTTAACCCTTATAGTATCCGTACTAAAGTAGCTCATCAGTGTTCCTACTTACTTTGTTACTTCTTTCTCCTATTTGGTTAACTTGTTTAGCAACCAGTTTTCTTGTAGTAGGACTTTTGAAAAACTAGCAAGTGATCTTTACAGAGTAACTCAAGGCTCTGATTAACCCATAAGGGATTATGTTAATAGGTTTGGCAAATAAGTTATGGATATCCCAAATCTAGACATAGAAACAACCATGGCAACTTTCAAGATGGGATTACAAAAGATTCTCTATTCTACGAGGATTTTGCCATAACCCCATGCAAGAAATTGGACGAAGTCAGAAATAGAGCCTTTAGATTTATCAGGATATAAAAGGACAAGAAGATCCAGAAGTGGAAAAATACATCCTATGATTGTCCCAATAGGAAGAATGAATCTTACTCCTAAAAATATTATAAAGCTAAACCTTACTCAAGATCCGATAAACATAAGTTCAATGCTCTAGAGGATGAAGAGGAAGATGAAATGTATCCTGAGATATTTGAATATTCTTTTTCTGTTATTGTCTCAAGTCTACTCTATGCAATGCATAATCTTAAGGACAAGGCAAAATGACCTAAGAAAAGTGAGATGACCCTAGGATGGAAAGACAAGTCCAAGTAGTGTGCCTAAGATGAAGACCTTGGGAATCTTACCAAACACTGGTTCGATCTCAAAAAGGAGATTAGCTATATATTAAGAAAGGAACATTTATAAGAACTCTTGGGAAGAAAAAAGGAAAAAACTAACCAAAGATCCCATAATCATTAAATTCTTCAACAAAAGATAGCATCTCCCCCCTCCAGATGCCAAGGTAATTAACTTTATCTCCGGTGGATCTAACATTTGTTGAACCTCCTATTCTACAACTAAGAGACATGCAAGACATTCCAAGATGGAAAAAGGAAGTCATGCCAAGAAAGAATGCATTATTGACCAACAAGAAGGAGACATATTTTGACGAAGATGATAGGGAGAGTGTCTTAGATCCACACAATGATGGTTTAGTCATAACAATATATGTGGCTAACCATTTTGTTTAAAGAATCTTAATATATGGTGGAAAATTAGTTAGCATCATCCTATTAGAAACAATCAATAATATTAACATACTAGAATCTGTGATATTCATAATATCCTCATTCCTAGTGGGATTTAGTTGCGAAACCAAGAACACCATTAGAGAGGTCAAGCTGCCAATATACATAAAGAAAGTTAACTTTATACAACATTTTTGTGTTTTTGATTCTGTGTCTTGCTATAATAATATCCTAGGCAGACCCTAGATCCATGAAATGATAATTGTCCCCTCAACTTACCATCAAACTGTAAAGATGCCAACGCCATAGAGAATAGTCAAGATCAATAGCGACGAACAAGAAGCTAAAGATATCTATAACACTTCATTGAAAAACTAAACTATTCCTAGGAAAGAATAGCAATTAAAGAAAAAGGAATGATATGTTTTGCAAGCTAAGGAAAGTGAGCTCAAATAATTCAGAGTAAATCTTGAGGATCCTAACATCAAAGTGCTAGTGGGCGTTGATCTTGACCAAGATCTTGAGAAAGGTCTTACCCAGTTCCTAAAAGAGAAAAAAACAACCTTCTCTTGTAAACATGAAGATATGACATGTATAAATAAAGATTTAATAACCCATAACCTTAGTATTGATCCAAGTGTTAGTCCAATTCATCAAAAAATATGAAAATTTACACATGAGAGAAACTTGATCATCCAAGAAGAGGTTGAAAGATTGTTCAAGGCCATGATAATCAAAGAAGTAAAATTCCCAATAATGGCTAGTCAATATGGTAGTAGTTGAAAAAATAATGGAAAGTGGAGAGTGTTTGTAGATTTTACGGATCTTATTAAAGCATGTCATAAAGATCCATTTCCCCTTGGTAGATGGAACTGCATGTGACTTATTCGTCGCATCTCATGAAGTGCTTCTTCTTACACTTCTCACACTACTTGACTTTATTTCTACCCCCAAAACTATTGTCGTTGGGTCCAAACTTTGAGAATTTACTTTGCTTGTCGGATTTTGAGAATCCTTCACTCTTTTTTTTTCTTGCCAACTTTAGCCTTGTCAGGGTTTTCTCTTTGATCATATCTTCAACAGATTTAGCAACCCGGATGGCTACCTTAAGAGTAAATTCATGATGTACTTGCATGTAGTATTCCTATGTTAGTCCTTTCACATACTTTTATACTTTTTTTCGCTCATTGGGCAAAAGGTGTAAAGCAAACCCCATCTTGTCTGTAACGCCCTGTTCTGAATCGTTTTCTAATTTAGGAATGTGGCGCAAAGATGGGTTATCAGTAGGCTTAGGGCCTTTGGGGAAAATAGATTTAGACGAAATTGTGTGTGGGTAATGTAATTTAGATGATCCGGGAGTTCGAGAAATTTTAAGTCAGGTATGAGTTGGTAGAATTCGTGGATCTAAGGATCGTCGGAAACGGACTTAGAACGAAGAAGCTATGGCCTTTGGAAGTTTATTAGTTTTAGGGTGAAACTGAGTACGCGGGGTGTACATAAGTCTACGCAAGGCGTACTGGTGATAAGTCTAGTACATGGGGCGCACATTGGTGTACGTTGGGCGTACTAAGCAGATGGATTGTGGATGCTTAAGGGAATATGATGGGCATATCAAAACTACCCAAGGCATACACAAGTTAGACCCAAACCCTAATTTAGGGTCTTGGACCCTATTTAAGCTCCTTAAATCACCACCCAATCCTATTATCTTTAGCCTCTATCCCTCTAAACCTTAGAAATGAAACCCTAGCCCCATTTGAGTGGTTTTTGAGCTTTTAGTGGTATTTCATTCTTTTTGGTCTTCATAAAAGAAGAATGAACTTCTTGGAGAAGTGTGGGATTGCTTGAAGCTTTTGGATCCATGCTTGTTGCATCTTTGATCTACCTTTTGAAGGTATAAAGCTTCTATCTTGATGACTCTAGGTGTTAAGTCTTATTTAAGGAGTATTTTGGGTTCATTTTGGTCCTTAGAGTCATCCTTGTAAGTATGAGCTACTCCACGAGCTTAGAATGTTGGATCTTGGCCTTTGGGATGTCCCTTGTTCATAAAAAATGTCATCTTGACGAATTGTTTTGGACCATGCATGAATTTGCGTGTTTTCTATCGATTTTGGTCCCATTAAGGCATGCATGTGAGAAAAGTTGGCGACTTTATTGGGTAAGACCTTGTCTAGGGATCAAATCTATGTTTTGGACATCCTGGATTAACCCATTAAGGACTTAATGGATGGTTTTGTTCTGACGAGTACGTTGGGCGTACGTGGAGGTACGCTCAACGTAATGTTGGTTTTATGCATTACTCATTTGTACTTTGTGCTTTAGGTTTGAGTAAGCGGGGTGCACGTCTTGTGTATGCATGGCATACTCTCCAATTTAGCTATTTTGGGTCTTTTTGGGTTTTTGACTTGTTGGGCCATTGGATTTCTGATTGTGGGCCATGGTTAGGATGTGGGCTTTCTTGGATTTGGTGCCATGATAGTTTTTGGGCTCGATTAGCAAGTTGGGCCATATTGGGCTTTGAGTTGCCATTTTAGGCTTTTTGTGATTTTGGACTGGGCCCTTGTTTTGGGCCAATTAAAAAAATAGGTAAAATGGTCTTTTACCCTTTAGGAAGTTGGTTTATCGAGTGGGCCTCTGATTTTGGATTATCGGGATAATTATTGATTAAGATTATATTTTTGTTAGTTGGCACAAGGTTATCCAGTTCAGCAACCTAAGCAGTCATTTGATTATCAGGGGATTGAGGTGAGTCTTCCTTACCATGTTTAGAGGGTCTAAGGCACCAATGTCTACCTATGGGTTATTATGTTAGGGTTCTAGATGTATGCGTGACTCTTGCATGTGTATGTATTTGTATTCTTAGTTGGCGGGGCCCAATGGGTATTTTGTATGCCATTAATTGTTATACTTTTATATTTACGAGGTCTGTTATACTCATTAGACGGGGCCCGATATGCGAGTTAGGGCGGGGCCCATTACACTCATCAGGCGGGGCCTATTAGATGTTTGATATGTATGGTATGTGGTATTTCGGGGAACTTGCTAACCTTGATGCTTACGGTTTTTATGGTTATCGTTTCCGTTACTTCCCGTTCAAAAAGGAAGGGCCCGACTTGATCGTAGCGCATCCACCCATGTTTCTGCATTATGATGATTTTGGGATTGTACTCTGATAACTGTTTTCTTATAAGGTACTTTTGAATATTTGGGAAAAGGATACTGGATGTTGACTTAAAGATAATTAAGGATTTGATTAAATAAAAAATGAAAATTTTACCACGTAATTTTGGGTCGTTACAAGTTGGTATCAGAGCCTTCGTTTGAGGGATTTAGGCACACTCTTGGGTATGTATGCACTCAAACTGAGGAATTGATAATCGTTTGAAAGAAAATGAGTTTCTAAACAGATTTTGAAAAAAGGAATAAATTACAAGAAAAGATTTTGTAAAGGCAAAAAGGGGTGTGGTGCGTGCAATCAACTGAGCGCAAGTAAGTAATTCCCAGAATACCCATACATGTCTGTTATGATTATATGTTATAAGAATTTCATGCTAGGATAAGTCTAAGGATAATTTCAGGAATTGCATGGTAGATTGGCCTTATATGTGATGCCTTGTAGCCTAGGGAGCATTGGACGCTAAGCTATTTTGGGAATATCTATTGGTATCAGTAATTGCTAAGTGCATGTTTTAAAAATTATATACAGTTAGGATCATATAGCCCTAGAATGATTGATTTGGCCTTATTTTATGTTCCTCATTTGGTTACGGTCCTAGGGTCGAGTCTTTTATTCGACAGTCTATTTGATCATGTATTGTGTATAATTTGCATGCATAAGGCAACCAGCAGTGAGAGTGGAAGTTCCTAGCATGAGTAGTAGTATGTGAGTTTGAATGTTCTTTGGTTATTCTATGGATTGGAGTGCTACTGCATGAATACTACTTTCGTTGTGCTTTGTGGAGCTCTTAGGTAGTGTGAGTTAGCCATTAAGTGAATATATTAAGTCACATGTGATGAAGGTTGAATAATCTGAGAGTGATGGATTTGACCCTATTACGCTGCTCTCATTCAAGTCTAACCGTTTTAGGGAGGAGTCTTTTACTCGAATGATTATCTAAGCTTTGTTACATGTGATTGTATTCGTGAGGTGGTAAACTGGCATTATGGGGAGTTCTTCAGCAACTGATGGCAAGGTGAGGTCAGGAACCTAGGAAAGCCTAGGAGGTGCTTCAGTAGGTTTAGTTGTGCTCTTCAGCGAGCATTTGGAGTATTAGTTGACAAGGCAACTTAGAGGATTCAAGATGACTCTAGAGAAAAGTATGGATAGGTGTGCAAAGTAGTATTGGGCCCGTACTACTGAAAGCACAGGATCCGTAGTCGAATAGGGGTGATTCTTGGAGAATCTAGGAAGACTATGGGATGAGGATTCTTAGATATGTTCTGATCATTTGCAAGGTTGTTTTTTAGAATGGTGATGAGCACTCAAGAATGAGGTTCGTGTTCTACTTCAAGCTTAGGTGAAGGTACCAAGTTGATCGATGAGCAGATGCGGGAGTTCATCTCGTCCGAGATTACCCGCGATATTTTGGAGTGTACTCCTTTGATTTTTGGTTCGGTCAAGGAGGAGATTGTGTAACTCTTGGATGGTTGTCTCGGGGATTTTTAGACTGAGATTGTAGCAGGACGGTTGGGGGCCCATCAGGAACTCAAGGCTTGTGGAGCTATAGAATCCTTTGGGAAGGAGGATCCTTTGGCTAGCTCTTGTCGTAAGGGATCAGAGGTGGGTTATACATCATTCCTTTTGGGAGATCAATCCCATGATTGGATTGCCATTTAGGTTTCACGAACTTTACAGGAGGAGTTACCCAACATCATTGGTCGTGTCGCTGATAGATTGGTCGCCAGGTTCATGATGGGTTTTAATCATTCTAACACTCCTAGAGTGTACATGCAACCCTAGAAACCTTGGATCTATGTTTTCTCTAACATACATGAAAATTTGATTTTTCCAAGGATCACATGCTAACTAGCATGTTATCGGGTACTTGTAACATAAAAGTCTAGTAGAATGACCTACCTTTTTTCTTGTGGTTGATTGCTTGGAGTTTTGAGAGCCTAGTGCCAATGATGTGAATGACTCAAGTAGAATAAAAAAATCACCACACAACTTGGAAAAACTTGAGATAATAGTAATGCACACAAGAAATCAGCCCACCTTTTCTATCACACACACTACTGCCATATCATGTGCCAAAGACCTCTTTATATAGTATGATGGATTAGGGCTACATCCATGTAAACCCTAATACCCATGACCTTTCATTTCCATAGGATCCATGGGTTAAAAACTCCATGGACTATCCATGCAAGCTTAGCCCATCCTAAATGAACTTTGGACCATTCTATATATATAGATGTCCATATTTAATTAGTTTCTTTTTTTATCACTAAATTAATTCCAAATTATTTATTGATCAATACTAATTAAATAATATGATTTCATATTAATATATTTTAACTTATAATATATTAATAAATCATAAATATACTATTCTCAAAAGATTATCCATACAAATTGTTTCGGTGAAGTGCAACCCAAATGGACCATGTCGGGTTGGGTCAAGTACATACCAAATATAGTTACATACTTAGACACCTTATCCAATAGTCTCCCACTTGGATAAGTTTGATAACTATAGTTGAAAGTATGACTTCAGGAACCGACCATCAATCGTAGCTCTTAAAACTATGTTGAACTATGAAGTGGCATTCTAGATAAATGATCATATAATCCTCTGTTCTCAAGATATCAACCGGACAAATACATGGAACAACATCGTACTTATTGTCCAACAGTTTGTTTCCCGATTTCTGATTTGTTTGACATTGAACTAAATTGAACACATCAATTTGGTTCTGACCGGGCCAGACACATAGGTCAAAACAAAATCATCAAGAGGCCCAGATATCGCTTCTAATCCTCCAAGGACTAAAAGGAACATATAAACTTCGACTCATATCCTTGTACTACCTACTTTTTGAATCATACACAAAGGCATGTTTTATAACATCAAGTTACCTACTTCCAAAGTATGATTTACTGTGGAGAGTTTGAATAAAGTAATTCTTCTGGAAGTTAAAACATGCAATGTTGAAACAATAGTAAACGATTGACACAAGATAGCAACACCTTAGTTATAAATAAACAACAACTTTTATTTAATCATCAAATGTCAATTACATCTTACAAGTTTCAGAGATAGCTATCTAATCTGTAAAACTAATATCGTCCTTCAGCCCGATGCACCTCGCATGCTGCAAATGCCTAACCCTAGTCAGTCCTTCTTCTATCTTGTGTCTTATGAAGTGATATTTTCTGTCAATGTGTCTGGATTTGCCATGATCTCTCGGTTCCCTGGCTAAGGTAACCGCACTATTGTTATCACAGAAAATCTCCGTAGGCTCCTTTATTGCTGGTACAACTCCAAGGTTTCCGATGAAGTTCTTTAGCCATATCGTCTCCTTCTCCGCTTCACTCGCTGCTATGTACTCTGATTCACACGTTGAATCAGCTACCGTCTTCCACTTCGAACTTTTCCAAGTAATCGCTACTCCATTCACGGT
Source organism: Lactuca serriola (assembly GCF_051521515.1). Lineage (NCBI taxonomy): Eukaryota > Viridiplantae > Streptophyta > Magnoliopsida > Asterales > Asteraceae > Lactuca > Lactuca serriola. The sequence continues at coordinate 26,419,216 of NC_136410.1, forward strand.
AAACACCCAGCCCGAATGAGAGCGGAAGTTATCCCTGTTGGTCTGAAATCCGGCGTCGCTATACCCTACTACTCTCAAGTCATCACTCCCCCCAAGGGTAAGAATCCAATCCCTAGTCCTTCGCAGGTACTTGAGAATGTTCTTTACTGCAGTCCAGTAAGCCTTGCTAGGGTTCCCCTGATATCTGCTGACCATGCTCAAAGCAAAGGCCACATTAGGGCGGGTACAACTCATAGCATACATGATCGAGCCAACAAGCGGAAGCATATGGTTATCGACTCATCTCAGCTATCTCAGCCTCTGTACTCGGGCTCTGAGCCTTACTCAGTTTGGCATTGCTTTAGATCGGTAAATCACCTTTCTTGGAGTTCTGCATGTTGAACCTCTTCAACACCTTCTCCAAGTAGGTGTTCTGACTAAGTCCAATTAGTCTGTTACTCCTATCTCTCAATATCCTTATCCCTAGGATATAGGCGGCTTCTCCAAGGTCCTTCATAGTGAAACACTTCCCAAGCCAGGATTTAATATCCTGCAAAGTTGGGATGTCATTTCCTATGAGTAGTATGTCATCCACATCCAGTACCAAAAAGCTAACTATACTCCCATTAGCTCTAACATATACACAAGACTCATCCTCGCTTCTTGAAAAACCATACTCTTTGACTTTCTCATCAAAACAAAGATTCCAGTTGCGATATGCTTGTTTCAATCCATAAATAGATTTCTAAAGCTTACACACTCTATCAGGGTAATCTGCATTGACAAAACCCTCTGGCTGACTCATGTAAACATCCTCAGCCAAATTTCCATTAAGGAAATTGGTTTTGACATCCATTTGCCATATTTCATAATCATGAAATGCAGCAATGGCAGCATAACCCTAATAGACTTAATTTTCGTTACTGGTGAAAATGTTTCATGATAGTCAACTCCCAGAGTTTGGGTGAAGCCCTTCGGAACCAGTCGCACCTTATAAGTGTGCACTTTCCCATCAATGTCGGTCTTCTTCTTGAAGATCCATTTGCACCCGACCATCTTACGACTCGGTATATTGTCAACCAAGTTCCAAACTTGATTGTGATACATGGACCGAACTGCTCAGTTGGATTCCTAACTCTAGTGGAACACCTCAGAGGTACAAACTCGTCAGTTGGTCAACAAGAGTTTCCTCCTCATGTTGATTACTAAGGTTTGTGGTTCCTTCACCACTTGACAATTGAAGCTCTTCAAGGTCAATTTGTCTCCCACTGTTTCCTTGGCTTATAAATTCTCTCTCGCGAATGACCCCTCTCCTTGCCACAAAGACCACATTCTCACTGGGTCTATAGAAGAGGTAACCAAAAGATTTTTATGGGTAACCGATGAAAATACACCTCTCACTACGAGCTTCGAGCTTGTTGTGAGTCTCCCATCTCACGAAAACCTCGCAACCCCAAATCTTTATGTGGTCTAAATTGGGAACTTTCCCAGTCCACTTCTTGTGAGGTGTTTTGCCAACCTTATTGGTAGGGACTAGATTAAGGATATGGGCAGTAGTCTCTAAGGCATACCCCCCAAAATTAGATTGGTAACGAAGCTCGACTCATCATGGAACGAACCATGTCCAACAAGGTTCAATTGCACCCCTCAGCCACACCATTAAGCTGTGGTGTTCTGAGAGGTGTCAAATGTGAAACAATTCCACATCCCTTAAGATAATCAAGGAACTCTGTACTAAGATACTCTCCACCTCAATCGGATCGAAGGATCTTAATGTTCATGCCCAGCTGATTCTCCACATCCTGTTTAAACACTTTGAACTTTTCGAAGGTTTCTGAATTATGCTTGATTAAGTAGACATAACCATATCTACTATATCATTAGTAAAACTCACATAGAAGCGGCTTGCATCCCGTGTGGCGGTTCTGAAGGGTCCACACATATCTCTGTGTATGAGGTCCGACAAACCTTCACCCATAGCACAAGTACCAGTGAAGGGTGACTTTTTCATTTTTACAAGCAAACAAGACTCGCAACTATCATCTGACTTTAAATCAAATGATTCCAAGTCTCCAGCCTTTTAGAGCATATGCGCTTCTTGTTAACATGTCTAAGACGATAATGCCACAAGGATGCTTTGTCCAAACTAGTGGAAGAATCAATATGCAATACATTATTTCCTAAGTTGTCTAGAACCGACACAATTTCATTTACACCACCACAAGGTAATGCTTTAAAATAAAGAACACCATTATAAATAGCATTAATACTACCACATTCATTATCAAATGAAAAAGTAAATCCTTTTTTATACAAACCATGAAAAGAAATAATATTTCTCGCCATTTCAGACGAGTAACATCATTTATTAGAATCTAACATTAACCCACTACTCAGCAATAAAGAATAAACTCTAATCTTGGTGACAGGTTAAGCTTTCCTATTCCCTATGATCAAGTTTATCGTCCCGTGCTCCACATCTGCACTTCTTCTTTGGCCCTGCAAATAAGAACATATGTGAATACCACAACCTGTATCAAAGAACCAAGAATTAGTACGCGGTGAGTTATTAGACAATATAGTGTAAATACTTGCATTGGTAGGTTTAACCTTCCTATCGTTAACATCTTGTGGGTACTTGGGGCAGTTTCGTTTCCAGTGCCCCTTATCATGACAATAGAAACATTCAGCTTCTTTTGGGTTGGAAGAGGGAGTGACAGAACCACCTTTGGTTCCACTCGAAGAGGAGCCATCAAGAGACTTTCCCTTGGTACCCTTCGAAGGGGTCTTCCTCTTTTTCCTTTTACCTTGCCCGACTGCCAGAACAGGAGCGGTGTTTGGAGTAGGAGTAGTAACAACCGGTTTACCTTTTAGACCACTTTCGGTGGTCTTCAAAAGTCCTTGAAGCTTGCTGAGTGTGACCTCCTCATTGTTAATATGATAGGTCATTCGGAACTGATCATAACAAGTAGGTAATGAGTGCAGTATGATGTCAATAGCCAAATCCTCAGGGAAGTTCACATTCAACTTCAGCAAACAGTCTACAAACCTTTGCATTTTCTGCATGTGGCCTGTGATGGGTTCACCATCCTTCATTCGGGTTGTTATCATGGAAGAGATGATTTCATACCTCTCTTGACGAGCACTCTGATCGTATCTGTCCATCAGGTTCATGTGCATCTTAAAAGGTTAAAAGTCCTCATAGGACTTTTGGATTTCATCTATCATTGTGGCCAACATGATATATGCCACCTTGGTGGCATCTCTCTCGTGAGTCCTAAACTCAGCAATCTCCTATGGAGTAGCAGTGGACTCATCGATCTCCTCCAACTCCTTGTTAAGGACATATTCGTTGTCTTCATAACGTGTGACCATCCTGATGTTCCTGATCCAATTTTTAAAGTTGAAACCATCAAATATGACTCTCCCACAACGGTTCATGAGAGAGAAGGAGCCGGTAGGGTTTGAGCCAAAAGCATTGTTGGAAGACATCTAAAAAGAAGAAAGACAAGTTTAGATTAGATAAAGAGTCCTTAATAAGACACCAAATATAATATTAAGGCAAGGACCCAACACAATATTTGAAGGTAGGAGAATGACGATTCACCAATTTCCACCATGAAAAACAAAATAAATTATTAGGTTTTAATTGGATTGAAACTCCTAGATTCCTTTGATATTCATTAAATTTTTTAATGAAATATTTAAATCTCGATTGTGCCCTCTCAAGTTTGTGACAGGGATGCCGAGGATCACAAACAAGGTGTGAATAACCATGCAAATTAACTTGGTACCCTTAATTTTTATCACCTAATCGATGTGCATGTTAACCACACGTGCTTCACCAATCTATAATAAACATGAAGTTACCCTTTGCCACTCTTACTAGTCCATGTTACTGTGCCGGTTAACCACACACACTCCACTAACGACTTGGTAAGGTACAAAGTGTAATTTCATGGGTTAGCACCAAATTCACATTTTCCTAAAGTAACTAAGATTGAGAATTTATAAATGGTTTAGTTACTTTATATTTATCATTATACTTTCAATGAGAATTATAGTGCTTGTACTACTCATTCGGCTAACGACCCTCCACCAGTCAAGGAAGCGGTGGGTGAGAGTGGACACCCATTAAGTTGCCATTTTATAGGCAACAACCTTATACACCCTTATAAACCGTCTTTGTGAATGAGGCCTACTAATAGTAAGATTGACTTGATCTTTTATATATATATATATATATATATATATATATATATATATATATATATATATATATATATATATATATATATATATATATATTAACTTATAGTATTATAAAGTATAAGGGTTGAATTTTAAACTTTTAAAATTCTAGGGATTGGAATTAAAGTGTGTGTGAGTCTTTACAAATTCCAAAACTTGAGGGAAAGTTTTGAAACTATTCAAAACTTTTTGTTTCTATAACTTATGAGTTTTAATGGTTTTAACGGAAAGACTTTTGGAATTTCATAACTTGAGGACAAGTTATGGAGCCCATTAATTGGCATTAAGATCAAAAAATACACTAACAAACAATTTGCAAACAATTCCTATGATCTATCAAAACTCATAAGCATGAACATCCATATCAAAAAATTTCAAGAATCATATAAACATAATATAAAACTTCAAACTTTCATAATTATCATTGAAATTGGATAAGCACAATCATTACCACATCAAAATCAAGTTTAACAATCTAAAAACAGTTTAGGGTAATGATCCTAGTCCAATTCCAGCAACAAAATTAGAAATTATGCACACAGAGCCTCCTACTCGCCGAGTGCAAGAACCTACTCGACGAGTAGGATGAGTTTTCACTTGGACTCATCGAGTCCCCCCATGGACTCGGCGAGTTCACTGAACTGTGATCATAATTTCGACTTTTTCCAGCGATCTGCATCAAGTATCCTGAAAACAAGCCTAGGCACTGTTACCACTGATAGGTTTTGAGCATTCTAACACTCCTATGGTGTACATGAAACCCTAGAAACCTTGGATCTATGTTTTCTCTAACATACATGCAAAATTGATTTTTCCAAGGATCACATCCTAACTAGCATCTTATGGGGTACTTGTAACATAAAAGTCTTGTAGAATGACATACCTTTTTTCTTGTGGTTGATTGCTTGGAGTTTTGAGACCCTAGCACCAATGATGTGAATGCCTCAAGTGGAATCACAAATCACCACACGACTTGGAAAAACTTGAGAGAATAGTAATGCACACTAGAAATCAGCCCACCTTTTCTATCATACACACTAGTGCCATTTCATGTGCCAAATACCTCTTTATATAGTATGGTGGATTAGGGTTTCATCCATGTAAATCCAAATACCCATGACCTTTAATTTCCATAGGATCCATGGGTTAAAAACTCCATGGACTGTTCATGCAAGCTAAGCCCATCCTAAATGAACTTTGGCCCATTCTCTCTCTCTCTCTCTCTATATATATATATATATATATGTATATATATAAAAGAGTCCATATTTAATTAGTTTCTTATTTTATCACTAAATTATTTCCAAATTAAATATTGATCAATACTAATTAAATATGATTTCATATTAATATATTATAACTTATAATACATTAATAAATCATAAATATACTATTCTCAAAAGATTATCCATACAAATTATTTTGGTGAAGTGCAACCAAAATGCACCATGCCGGGTCGGGTCAAGTACATACCAAATATAGTTACGGACTTAGACACCTTATCAAACAGTTCAAGGGTCAGATGTTGGCTATTCAGGCAGTTGATGGGGTGGTCGAAGTGACTTAGGAGAAGGAGATTGGTTTGGAGAGGCGACTGGGGAAGAGGAAGTGAACCCGTGGTCCGACTTGGCTAGCAACATATGAGCAATGGGATGTTTCCATGTCTAGCATTAGAGGCTCGAGGGACCATGATGTCTGTGCAAAGGATGAAGGAGCACATGAGCGTGTGCGCGACAAGTCTAAATGTGGAAGGTACGAATGGAAGGGCCACCTCCGCCAAGAATGAAACCTAGAGGTAGAAATGTGTCATCAGCCTAGCCATATCAGGGCAAATTTCCCACACTTAGTGGTTGGGGCAGCTCAGGATCCATCGCATGTGCTTTGACAGGAAAGGATGGTCATGATTTCATCAGATGCTATTGCGGGTATATTATCTTTTTCGTTCCTCTTGATTATTATCATTTCAATTAGACTTATGAAAGATACCTAATTCAATTAAGTTTGACATTGGATAGTCTCATTAGGAGAATGTGCATAAGCTAGGTACGTAGAGTAAAATTCTATTATGTGACACTTTCATGTGTCAATGTTTTTAGGTTTTGAGCATTCTAACACTCCTATGGTGTACATGCAACCCTATATGCTTTGGATCTATGTTTTCTCTATTATACATGCATACATTCATAATTCCAAAGCATCATCCTAACTAGCATACAATGGAGTATCTATATTACAAAAGTCTAGTTAGATGACATACCTTTTGATGGAGCTTGAAGTCTTGAAACTTTAAGAGCTTAGTGTCCCAAGTGTTGCACCTCAAATGGAATAACACAACACCACCAACAATTGGAATAACTTGAGAAGAGGTTACTTGGTTCACCCTATGAAATGGACTTTTCCCTCTTTGTGTATCCACTAGTGCACATTTCATGAACCATGGCGTCCTTTATATAGTATGGCTCATTTATGGTTACACCATGTAAACCCTAATGTGCATGGCTTTCCATTTCCTTCATGATCCATAGGTTTTAACCTCCATGGAATATCCATGGGTTACCACAAGGGTTAAGCCCAACATGAAGGACTATGGATCTCAAGCCCCCGTATATAAGAATGAATGATTTACATAATCAATCCTCATATATTTAATTAGTCACTTTTGATCACAAAATTAATTCCAAATTAATTCTTGATCAATACTAATTAAATAATATGATTTCATATTAATATATTAGAACTTATAATATATTAATATAAATCATAAATAACTTTTTCTCATTTGTCTATCCAATTGTTCCGATGCCATGCAACCCAAATGGACCATGCTACTCTCGGGTCGAGTACATACCAATAATAGTTATGGGCTTAGACATCTAATCCAACAGTCTCCCACTTGGATAAGTCTAAAACTATTATTCAGGTATGACTCCAAGATCCCGACTAGCAATCGTAGCTCTTAAAGTCGCTGTCGAACTCTGACCTAGTCAAATGACATGTCCATTAGTTAAGGGATCATATATTCGTCCATTCTAGATATCATATGGAATGAGACATGGATTATAATCATTCTCTCTGTCCATTTGTTGCTTCTCGATTTCCGATTTATGACGACTGACAAATTGAACAAATCAAATCAGTCCAGGCTTGGCCAAGCACTTAGGGGTGTCATCACTAAATCATCGAGGGACCCACAGATATCGCTTTTATCCCACTAAGGGTAAAAGGAATGGATAAACTTCGACTCAAATGCTTGCTTATACTTACTCAACAAATCACACACAATAATATGTTTTATAACACCAAGTTACCGGTACGTTTTCATATGTCAATGTGCAACCGACTCACAACTACAACTCACACGTCTCCGTTTGAATAATATAAGATATTATAGCCTCATGATCACTCGTGATAAAATCCATGAAGTGATTCAAATGAGCGTGGGTTGAATCCAATACTCGAATCTAATTCCAAGAGTACTCATCAACACTGCAACCACTTTGTCCTAGACAAACTACATACCCATTCATGACAATCTTGCCTTGATACCTACTTCCAAAGTATGATCGACTGTGGAAGGTTTGAATAATCTAGTTATTTGGGATGTCAAAACATGCAAAGTGAAACACAGGAATAATATTGATCCTATATGGCCCCAAAACTTTTGAGTCATATTGATTACTCATTATTCATTGTATAATGTTTCGAATAATAAACTTAATACTTGAATTAAAACCATAGTCATGCCATGCTCCAAGCATGTACACTATGTTTGTCTAAACAATAGCTATTCCATGCTCCAAGCATGCACACTATGTTTGTCTATGGTCCTTACTTTGTGAAATACATCAATTGAAAAACATTTCAATGATTCTCATTTCATAATTCCAAATTATTATTGAAAGTGTAAGAATTCCTAACTCTCTTCACTGCTAGAAAGTGTCAGATTCTAAACCATCAAGCAATAATTCTTTTGTAATGTCTAGGTACCAAAAGTCACTGAGACTTGACCAACGATATTACAAAATATTCCTTTGGAGATTGTTACAAGACAATTCCATGGAAATGAAGTCTCAAATTCAAAGTACATTCGTTTGAACATCATTTTTGCATAAAAGTTTCTAGATTTCTTATCTATTCTTTAACTCCCAATATGGAAACATTCCATATTTTCCATATGAAAACTCATTATTAATAGACTCCTGTCTATTTATAATATTGTCAATATGGTCCTTCCATTATTATACTTCCAACTGTCCTTAAGCGACCAATCTTTGGCGAACCTTAGATTGTCCTTAATAGTTGTTTAACCACTTTAGTCATATCTAGTTCTATTCCCTTTTTTTCCTCTTAATGCCCTAGGCATATGGAAAATTTAGAACACAAGAATATTATAGCATATGCAATCGATCCTATACCCGAAGCATATGGGACACGATTCATAATATCTAACATAAAGACATGATACTTGATCAGTCTTTTGCTAAAAAAAAAATATTTTGCCATGTTTTCAAAATTTAGATTCTGAAAAAGGATGTCGTAATCATCACCAAATTTTAAGAACGCATTCAACCTTTCCATATATAGAATTTCCTTATGTTGAACCATTCCAACATAACATTCATATATATATATATATATATATATATATATATATATATGTGTGTGTGTGTGTGTGTGTCTGTATACGACTAAAATTGGTCAAAATCTTAATATAAGCTTTTAGATTTGAAATGAAGTATGTATTCCTCTCCCTTAATTATAACAAAAACACCTTTTCAAAACCACAACTTTGCGAATTGAAACTTTTGTTTTCTATAATTAACATTGCTAACTCGCAATACTTATAATAATTATGCTCCCACTAGCATCATAATTATTATCTTACTAGCATAACACTGATGCTCCCACTAGCTTTGACATATATTCAAAAATCAGTTGGACTTCTAGAAATCAATACTTATTGAATTTCTTACCAAAGTCTAGATTTCTGATACAAGATGCTTCGATAAGACTTTATCTAGGCTTCTCAAAATCATACACCTTTCCTTAGATGGCTCACATGTGTGTCTAAACAGTTTTAGAACTTACAGCAATAAGCCTTAAATGTTTAGACCCTTTGCCATTACTCACAATTTAAATTATAAAGAGGGATGCCGTAATCATAATTGAATTTGAGAATGCAAGTATCACAATTACTATCTCCTTAAAATCTACTTAGTGAAAGCGTTTACTCACCATCATTTTCATGAATTGAAGAGAAACCTTATGACACTTAGATTTTATGGTATATGTGTTCTTATCCATGTGAATTTGTCATAACCATAATCACAAGTCAAGGCTAGCGACAAATCGAAACTTATATGGACTGAACTTGTTCAATCTAAATTTCTTGCCACTTGGTAGCACAAGGGCTTGCCATTTCTTCCTAGGTTGTTATGCAAACAATTGAGAACTCATAGAACTCTCATGCATAGTCAATTTTAACTGGAATGGGCACAAAAATAAGAATATGTGAGCACGATAGGCTAAAAAAACCTTAAGTCGTGTGCTAGTGATAAACAATAGGTTTATTCTTGATTAGTTCTTGAAACTTGTCAAGATCTTTAAGGCTCCCACTGACCTCCTGACATATAAGATTCTCTTGTCATGAACCATTCCTTGACAAATCAAACATTCAAGAGTTAGTGTGGATTCTTATCAAGACAAACACTTCACATAATTGGCCTTAGTTGGTCTTTGTTTTATCTAAAACATTACAACTTAGCAATTTCAAATGTACAAGAGTAGAAAACTTTTACACTACATTTGATAAGTGTTGTCAACCTTTGTTTATGTCACTCATGGTTACAATCTTGGAGTATGACTCTAAGACTTGTTTTGGAATGAAGTACGACTCATCTTCTTGATTTAACCATTTCAACAATTCACAATTCCTCTTCTTAGCCATACAAATGCACTAAGATATCCTTAGAGGATCAATTGTGACATGGTTTTTCATAATCATTAAGATGATAATAAAACATGATACTAAAGTATTCTCCCATCTCTTCAGATTGGAGAAACTTTTATCTTTCTGCCTAATTTGATTCCTTTTATTCGTCCTGCCATACATTCAAACCTTTCTAATGTTCAAAATTATACTTAAACTTGTAAGTGTAACCATATTTACTAAACTTTAGTAAAACATGACAAATAGTCTTTTCGATCTTTGTGATGGAGCTAACCAATGCACACCAAGTGTACCCAATCCCTTAATCCTTCACTTGACTCATATATATATATATATATATATATATGTGTGTGTGTGTGTGTGTGTGTATGAACAAAAAATTAGTCTTAATTTATCAAAGATTAAAAATTCTCATTCATCATACAATACAGCTTGCATGATTCCAAGTTTCTGTCCATATATATATATATATATATATATATATATATATATATATATATATATGTGTGTGTGTGTGTGTATTTGTGTGTGTGTGAACAAAGAATTAGTCTTAATTTATCAAAGATGAAAAATTCTCATTCATCATACAATACAGCTTGCATGATTCCAAGTTTCTATCCAATTGAAATTGGGGTGATGAGAATCATTCCTCATTTGGTAATTATGACACTACCATAAACGAAAGAATCAAATTGATATTGCTAACATACACAAGCATCAATTTTCACAAATTCCATTGCAAGGATATATAATAAAAATAAAATAAAATTTTATTTATTTATAAAATTCAGAAAAAACTTTTCCTTACAATGCAACTTCAAAGGAAAACTACGCTATTACATATTACCTAGAATCTATCATAACTCCTAAGCAGCAGATCAAAAATCCGATCTTCGAACCATGCGATTGAAATCCATCTTCGAGATCAGATTCAACATACTCTTCCTTTAAGTTTCCTTCCCCTTGCATGATCCTTAAAAACATCAAAACACAACCTTGTCACATCATGTATTCAGAATCAACAATTATGGATCTTAATAGAGTTAGACAATAGGCTTACCTGAAGCAGAACCATACAATCAGATTAAACTTCTCAGGTAGTCAGGGCAGCTTCACTCCCAATGTCCCTTTCCTTGGCAGCGGAAACACATAGGTTCACATGGAACAGTCTTAGAATTGGCCTTTCTCTTATGATCAAAACTTTTGACCATGGCCAATTCCTTTCATCTAGGAGAAGGAATCTTTTCTGGTATGTCCATGTCAGCTTGGGATGTTGATCTTCCAATCAGATTTGCTTGACGATTGCGCCAAATCATTGCTGATTCAGCAGCAATTAGCAAATACGTGAGATCAACTAGGTTCATGTCGTGATCTGTCACATAGTAGTCTTTAACAAACTTACTATATGAATCAAGAAGTGACTGAAGAACCCAATCAATAGCCAACTTCCTTTGGAAGATGACACCCAACATCCCCAGCCTATCAATATGCAACTTCATGTCCAAGACATGAGTAAATACATGCCTTCCATCTTTGTGTTTACTATTCAATAAGGATTGAGTGATCCTGACCTTTTCAATTCTACGAGCTTGTGGGTCAGCGAGAATAATTAGAGGAGATGGAGGAAGTGAGGTATGATTTTCACTTCCACGATCCAATCGTGGAACATCATCTTCAGAATGAAAGCATGTTCTAGAAGATTTGGGAAGACCATAGTTGTCTGAGGCAGACATCTACAAGGGAGAAATTCAAGTTAGTTGATTTAGTCCTTAATATAACACCCAAATTAAATATTAAGGCTAGGACTCAACACAATATTTTACAATTTGGAAGAGGGATGCCGTAATCCAAACTGCAAAATATTTGAAGGTAGGTAAATGACGATTTACCAATTTCCACCACGAAAAACGAAAAAAAATTTAGGTTTTAAGTGAATTGAAACACCTAGATCCTTTGAGATTCAATGAACTATTCAATGACATGCTTAAATCTCGATTGTGCCCTTCTAGTTTGTGACTGGGATGTCAAGGATCACGAACAAGGATTGAATAACCATGCAAATTAGCTTGGTACACCCAATGTTACCACCACCTAATCAATATGCCGGTTAACCACACATGCTCCATTAATCTATGATTAACATTAAGCTACCATTTTCCACGCACTATCAGTCCCGATTAGTTTTCCGATTAACCACACACGCTCCACTAACGGCTTAACAAGGTGCAAAGTGCAATTTCATGGGTTAGCACCATATTCACATTTTCCTAAGTCACTAAGATTGAGAATTTATAAGTGTTTAGTTACTTAGTATTTATCATTATACTTTTAATGAAGGGAGAATTAGATTCCTATCCTACCCATTCGGCTAACGACCCTCCACCAGTCAAGGAAGCGGTAGGTGAGAGTGGACACCCATTAAACTGCCATTTTATAAGCAGTAACCTTATATCCCCCTTATAGACCCGGTTCGTGAATGAGGCCTACTAACGGAAAGACTGACTTTATTCTTATATATATATATATATATATATATATATATATATATATATATATATATATATATATATATAGGAATGAGTTCTATGGAAAACAAATAACTAGGGCAACATCTACCGGAACCAATAATCAAATGACACATGTCCATTTCTTTCTTCACAGGTAATGTATTGTGGAAGTTATTGTGGAAGTGATGAGTTGTCATGTTTTCATTGGTTCAAATATGTGTTGCCCTAATCATTCATTTTCCATATAACTCTTCCCTATATATATATATATATATATATATATATATATATATATATATATATATATATAGAGAGAGAGAGAGAGAGAGAGAGAGACTTAGGTTCAAATGTTTTCACTATCTATTGTGTGCATGTATGATTAATTCTGGACCAATCATTTTAGTTATTTTAAGAAAGTAATTAATGCATATTAAATGCTGAAGATGTAATTAATATCCATTATATCTTCAACATGTAATATGTATTAATTACTTTCTTAAAATAACTAAAATGATTAGTCCAGAATCAATCATACATGCACACAATAGATAGTGAAAACAAAATAACCTACCCATATATATATATATATATATATATATATATATATATATTAAACCTATAATTTTATAATATTATAAGGGTTGAAATTTAAACTTTTAAAATTCTAGGGTTTGGAATTACAGTATTCAAAATTGAAACTTTACAAAGACCAAAACTTGAGGGAAAGTTTTGAAAAACTCAAAAACTTTTGGAATCCATAACTTATGAGTTTAATATAGGATTTAAGAAAAGACTTTTAACATTCCATAACTTGAGGACAAGTTATGGAGTTCATAAAACCATTTATAGGAAAAGACTCTTCAAGTTTCTATAACCTATGAGTTTAATGAATCTTTTAAAGAAAAACTTTTCGTTTTCCATAACTTGAGGACAAGTTACGGAATTCATCAAAAACATTTAGATCAAAAATTAAACTAACAAGCATGTCAAATAATTTCTATGATCTAGCAAAACTCATAAGCATGCATAATTCATATCAACAATTTTCAAGAATCATATGAACTTAATATAAAACTTGAAACTATGACAATTATGTCTTGAATTGGATTAGCATGATCATTAACACATCAAAAACAGGTTTATAAGTTCAAAAACAGCTTAAGGTAATGATCCAAGTCTAATTCCAGCCAAAAACATCGAAAATCTGCACTCAGGGGCTCCAACTCGTCAAGTGCAAGAACAAACTCGGCGAGTTGGATGAGTTTGTACATGGACTCGGTGAGTCCATCATTGGACTCGGCGATTCTACTGTCCAGAATAGCATAAAATCGATTTATACAGCATTTTCAAGCAAATAACATCAAGTATAATTGAAAACAAGCCTAGGCTCTGATAACAGTGTTGGGTTTTGAGCATTCTAACACTCTTATGGTGTATATGCAACCCTATATGCTTTGGATCTATGTTTTCTCTATTATACATGCATACATTCAAAATTCCAAAGCATCATCCTAAGTAGCATACAATGGAGTATCTATACTACAAAAGTCTAGTTAGATGGCATACCTTTTGATGGAACTTGAAGTCTTGAACCTTTAAGAGTTTAGTGCCCCAAGTGTTGCACCTCAAATTGAATCACACAACACCACGAACAATTGGAATAACTTGAGAAGAGGCTACTTGGTTCACTCTATGAAATCGACTTTGCCCTCTTTGTGTATCCACTAGTGCACATTTCATGAACCATGGGGTCCTTTATATAGTGTGGCTCATTTTTGGGTTACACCATGTAAACCCTAATGTGCATGACTTTCCATTTCCTTCATGATCCATGGCTTTTAACCTCCATGGAATATTCATGGGTTACCACATAGGTTAAGCCCAACATGAAGGACTATAGATCACAAGCCCACATATGTAAGAATGAATGATTTACATAATCAATCCCCATATATTTAATTAGTCTCTTTTGATCACAAAATTAATTTCAAATTAATTCTTGATCAATACTAATTAAATAATATGATTTTATATTAATATATTAGAACTTATAATATATTAATATAAATCATAAATAACCTTTTCTCATTTGTCTATCCAATTGTTCCAATGCTATGCAACCCAAATGAACCATGCTACTCTCGGGTCGAGTACATACCAATAATAGTTATGGACTTAGAAATCTAATCCAAGTAATGTGCGGTAGCTCTGTACGAGAGTACATTCCCCTTGGATAACCAGAAATTGTGGGCCCACATTAGGCAACTCTATCTGTATGTTTGGTCACCTTTCAGAGTAGGTGACAACACTTGATCATTCTAGAATTTTTTGTGAGTTATGTTGCTAGTGTGAGCTCATTGCTCATAGACGTAGATGAAAGATGATACCATATTCATCAAATATTTTGATGGCTTATATGACTTTATGACTTACACTTGCCAAGGAAGCCCCTAGCTGTGTAGTCAAACCTGTTAACGGCTCATCAGGCAAGATAATTATCTCTAATAATCGTGGACTAGGATTTGTGAGGATCGATATGAATTGAGATGTAGGAATGTAAGCCTATATGAATATTGTATGGTGATGGTTGGTTTTGCAGGTATGATAATTAAAGAATATTATCAAATCAATACTATGGGAATGGAACCTCTATGTATCTCACCAGGTTTTCCCAACCTGACCCCCACGGTTTATATTCATCACGAGTTCAAGACTTAAGCTACTAGAACTTGATTAGGATGGTTATTGATTAAGAGACAGGCTACAATACTATTCAAGACCTCCAGGAATTTACGCTATAACTTATGTATCTATATTGATTATGACATCCTTAGGATTTTAAACATTTTGAAAATAAACATTTGTAATCAAAATAATCTTTTGTACTGGGATTTTTCGCAAATATAAATAAAATATTTTTAAAGCATAAAGAAAAGTTTTAATTGGTTCAGAAAATTAGAGGATGTCACATATAGGTATCGAAGTAATCTACCCCTTCTTACTGCCTATAGCCTTTAGCAACTAATCTTGCTTTATAGGCGGATATGGATATGGATGATATTTCCTCTTGAATATCCATTTGGATCCTATGGGTTTCCTCCCCTTGTGTAAATCAGTTAACTACCAAATTCTATTTCCTATAACCGATTCCATTTCATCATTCATGGCTTTTGTCCACAGAGGAGCATCTCTATATGGAATGAATTCGGTCAAGGTCTTAGGGTCATCATCTAAGTTGATGGTAAAAATGACATCTCTCGACACTTTTGTTTGAGTACCTTCAACCAAATAAGAGTAAAAATCATCTCCTAGGCTATCTTCATTTCTATCTCTTGTACTTCTCCTTGGTTCATCTATAACCTGAGAAGGTCAAACATTTTCTCGAGTATTACTTGGATCTATTATTGAACTTCGGTTTTCAACATCTCTTGAAAACTTGTCTTTGAAGAATTCCACATATATGGTTTCTATGAAAACACCTAATTAATAATCCAATAATCGGTAAGGCTTGTTGTAATGAGCATATCCAATGAACACAGTCTTCATAGCTCGAGCTCCCAACTTGGATCTCTTAGGATCGGATTCCTATAGTACGCAACACACCCCCACACTCTCAAATATTCTAGGTTAGGTTTCCTTCCCTTCTACAAATCATAAGGACTAGTAAGAATCACACAGCTAGTGATCCTATTATGAACATAGCAAGAAGTTAATAGAGCTTCCCTCCCCACAAATTATTTGGTAAACCCCAATTGGTTCAACATGAAGTTGACCATCTCGACTAGGGTTCTATTCTTTCTCTCAACCAAACCATTTTGTAAAGGATTAAAAAGTGAATTTCTTTCATGTATGATGTAATTTTCATCACATAATATATCAAACTCTCGATTGAAGAATTCTCCGCCTCTATCAGAGCAAAGAATCTTTACGTATTTCTCATGTCAGTTTTCAACCTCGGCCTTACACAATTTAAATGTGTCAAAAGCTTCATCTTTCGATCGCAATAAATCGACAGGTAAATATCATCTAGAGTCATCATTTAACATCCCAAAAATCAGAGTAAAATTTTCATTTTTTTCAAAACAATACCAAGACAATAATTGTTTACAAAAACATTGTTTCAATAGTATAATTCATAAATCAGAGTATCCCAGAATCCAATAACATAAAATCTGAAGGATGTGGACGATCACGCCTTCGACTTGCCACGATCATCTGAAGTACCTAAAACAATAAACTAGAATTGTAAGCATGTAGCTTAGTGAGTTCCCCCAAAATACCACCACACAAACATATAACAACAAGCATATTAGGTCCACAACTAACAAAATGGATTACCCCTAAGCCCAGAACATGAGTCTTGCTTGTCGTCCGACCCACAGATCATGTCTTTCTTGCTCCTGAGCCAACAACATAAGTCTGGCTTACGTTACTGGCCTACAACTTATGTCTAGCTTGCTCTCAAGCCCACGCCATAAGTCTGGCTTGCCTTACTGGCCTACATCTTATGTCTGGTTTGCTCACAGGTTTGTTGGCTTCCATACAGAACAGGATTGCCTCAGCCCAAACATATCATTTTGACATATACATAATAGATAACATTTATCCATCACACATATAATCATATAACCAGTCAGGCAAATAGACAGATCTACAGATCACTACCGCATAACAACATCCTATATACCACGATACAGATCTAATAGATCACCCCAACAAAGAAACATCCTCTATACTAGGATAGATAACCTAGTCAACCGACATTGGTGATGCATAAAACTCACCTCTCAGACCGAAATAGATAGGTGAATAGGTCTTTGCTCCGAATCTCAGCTCTAGTTGTCACCTATTCATCAAAAGTGACCAATCTCAAATACAACTCAAAATACCCAAAATACTCTTAGGTCAAACTTGGTCAAAGTCAATAGACAAGAGTCAAATTTAACTATAGCAGGTTGCCACGTCGTGGCCCTCCTTGGCCATGCCATGGCCACTAAATGACAGATAACAAAGGCCTTGACCTAGTTGACACGTCATGCTGACCTGAGCCATGCTATGGGGACTTGTCTGGGCAGCTTAAACCATTAAGTCACTTTCCTTTCCAACTTCAAGGCCTCCAAAACTCAGATCTGGTACTTACTAAGGTCCAATTATCCCTTTAGACCCTCTAAGAGATAGAGATCTCACTCCAAGGTCTAAATAAGGCAAAAACATGACATAGCTTAATCAATAAGCACTTAACCTAGAAGATCCATTGACCAACAACTCCATAAGGGTTTCTAGCACCATTTACATCATTAAAATTCGTGCTTTTCTAGCATGCATGTACAATGCATGCATTGAACTAGTATTAAGTCAAAACTAGGGCACAAAGGTCCAAGAATCCATGCATGGCCTCAAAACTCAATTCTACTTTAGGTCCAAAGAACCAAATACTCCAAATGGTATGGGAATTCATAAAATTACAAATTTTATGAGATCCCACCCTCCAAAATATACAATATATGAAGAAAAGGGACCAAAATCCATGATCTACCAACTTAGCAAGGAAAAGATTGAGTCTTGAACACTCACCCAAGTCTAGAAGATGTATAAGTTGCTTACAAGGTGATAAATCACACCAATTACTTCCTTCTCTGTCAAAGAATACCAACAAAGCACCAAAAATGAACTTTCAAGATTAATGGAGGCTAAGGTTTCTAAATGGGGAGGTGGAGGCTGAAGGACATAACCTAGAGAGGGAGTTAAGGTGTTTATATATAAGGGAAACCCTAAAAATCCCATATTTAAGCTGCAGCGGCTGCCACGTCGTGGCACCTCCCAAGACAAACGTTTATTAAATTCCATGCCACGCGCCCACATCATGGCTGAGCATTTCCTCCAAAACCTTATTTTGATTTCATAAGTATTTCCCAAACCTCTTGGGTCACGGGTGTTACACATCACATAACTAATGAAATATCTCTTACCTCCACGTGCGAGTATTCCATTAAGTTCACAAATATCAGAGTGAATGAGCTCTAGTAATGATGTAACATGTTTGACACTTGGAAAAGGTTTCTTAGTAAAATTAGATTTTACACAGGTTTTGCATTTATCAGAATCTTTAATATTTACTTTTATCAAACCTTTATTTTGTATTTTTTTAGTATTTTTTTAAATATTTTTGTGTGCTAAATGTTTGTGCCATAAAGAAATTGAACAAGCGATATAAGCAGAAAACGTAATTTCATTTACTTCAGAATTGGTTACATCATTGCTACTTGTACTACTACTATCACTGGTAGTAACCCCACAATTACTATCACTTATACTCTCACCATTACTAAACTCAATATCTAACAAAGAAACACCATGCCTATATCCTACAGTATCGCCACCATCTTCGCTTAGGTCATGTTGATACATTCCATCCGTGTTAATGGCTTGACCAACAAAGAAGCCATTAAGGATAAGCTCCACTTCACCATTCTTTATTACTAAACTTGTAATTGTTCTTGTCAAACTAGTCAGCAGAGATGATACCCTTTGAGATCCTAAGAACATGCAATACATCTCGAAGATTGACTCTGTGTCCATTGCGGAATTGCAAGACCACCATGCCTATTCCGAGAACTATCACTCTATGACTACCAGTGCATACTACCATAGCTCCATTAGGTATTGGACCATAAGTACAGAAATCTAACTCGTTTCTACAGACATGAACTATAGCTCCATAATTTTGTGAACCAACCTCGATCTGCCACTGCCCGAGTAAGAGAAGAGATGATGTTGACTCCTTTGAGACCCATGTTTCTTATTAAGTGGGTAAGATCCTTAACAAATTTTACGGATCCATTTCAGGGATCGGATTTCCAAATGGGGCATTCCCTTGCAAAATGAACAATCTCTCCACATACATGATACTTTATGGTTTTCTTGTGTTGGTTGTTTTGCTGATTGTTGGAGTTCTTTAATTCCTTATTCTTAAGATCCAATCAATTCGTGTTCTTGAATCAACTCTTACCCTTTTGGATAGAACCCCCACTAGACACATGGTGCACACTCGATCCAACTTTACCCTTCTTGTCCTTGTTACGCTTTTCCTCCTTAATTCGAAGGTGCTTCAACAGATCTTCCACGGAGTAGTCATCAGATTTGTGTATCATCCTCTCTGATAATTCTTTCCAAGACTCTTTGGGATCTGTGATCGGCCCATACAGATCAAAGAAGTAGTCATATAAGGAGTTCTTGATGTGACTAAGACATAGTTGTTCAAACTCTCTACGCAGAGCCCTCCATTTCCCCACTTCAGAAATTGCTTTCTAATCTTTATGTTGTCCCATTACTGGGATTAGATCAGCTAGAATTAGGGTAATTTAGGATTCAAAACATAGCCAAACTTCAGTACAACGATCATAAACTTGACTTTTTCAGCCCAACGAGTGTAGTTTTGACCACCGAATCGATCAATTCGGGCAAAATTTTATTTCATTAGTCGAAAGTTAACAGAAGATTGATTAGTGAACATTAGTTATGAAAATTTTAATCACTATAAAAACCTTTAATATTGTTGAAACAAATCCAATAGACACACAAGGAAATCGACAAATAATATTGATAATTATTTTTAATTTAATTGCGAATAATAAATCAAATAATTATTAATATGATTACTGAGTTTCATTCAGAAACCAAATCGATCCTTCGTAATCAGATCTAATTATAAGAAAATGGTAAAAGCAGACTGTACCGTTATTGAATGAAATTAAAATACGAAACAATAAAGTAAAACTAACCCCATAGTTGTTGATGTCGATTCATGTAGACTGCATAGAGACGAAGAAGCTCCTATCCTTAAAGGTTTTTATATCGCTCTACGACTATAAGCTTCAACGTAAACACCCAGAATTTGATGCAATTTATTCTTTGTTCCAACAACTAGAACATAGGACTAGACGAAAAGTGATTAATTGGAAATACGGAAGAAACTCAGATTTTGTAGAAGCAAAATCGCAGAGAGGGAAACTAGAGAAGACCATTGATTTTAGGGTTACTGGAGCAGGGAATACAACTCTACGAGAGTTGTATTTATAGTTTTAGGAACCCTAAAAGACAGCAGAAGACCCTCTGTGGCTGGCCTCTAGAAACCCTAGGCCTACACCTTGCTCTCCAAGCAACACGTTTTTTGGGTCTTCCAGAATAATCCTTCAAGAAATCCGTGAATCGGGTTGGTCAAACCTGAACGATCCCGAACCTTGCTGAAAACAAAAGCTATTCAGAACGCCACAATCGATGCGTCATTCCAAGTGTGCCTAAATCGCGCCATTTTCTGTATTCACGGCATCGGTTACTCCTAAATCTCACAACTTTGGTGTATGCATGGGATTGACCCATCCCTTGATCCAGTAAAGCTTTTGAATGCCTATCAATATAATAGCCTTATAAACCCACTAAAGTTCTTCCTCCCACTGATACGAGATAGAAAGAAATTACCAACTTACAATTATACTTCATAATTTCCAACAAAAATATCTAGAAGAAATATATGAAGTAAGTGTAGCATTTGTCGTACTCATTAATATATAGTGTTCATGTTCAACTTAGTCCTTGTATTTTTTTCTTTCAACATAAACAATCCCTATAAGATCCATTTTTAACACAAACAACGCTCATACGCTTCACAATCATCAACACTAGTTACTCCAGTTTCATTCTTTACACAAATTACCCAACACTTTATTAAACCGGTTAGACATAAATTAATGCCAAGTTAAACCTATATTTCTAATATTAAAACCAAATCAAGAAGCACTTAAAATCATTTTGACACCCTCGCTTAATTTTAATGTTGGAAAGGTTCACATAACAACATCTCTCTTAATGTTGGAATTATATAGATAATTGTGTTGGATTAATTCACTATAAAATTTGCTATCTAAATAGGGAATTGACTATGGAAATACGGCTATGGAATTTTACAAGGAATTGAATATGAAAATTACTATGAATATCGCCACAAAATAACATTTAAAAATCCTTTAAAATTAAAAACATTTCTAATTAAATGTGGAAGCCGAAACCTATCAAAAACCTCAAACAAACTGAAATATTTTTTAAAAGAAATATAATGGATAATTACAAATGATACAATGACACTTATCCATCCAATCAGTCTCTAAGTGCCCCCTTTCTTCCGAAGATCATCAAAGAAATCACCTTTAGGTGTTGTTATGGAGCCTTTAAAATGCGTTTTTCGTCAAAACTAGTGTTGTTGTTCTTGAGTTCACGGCCGCAAACCTTTCGAATCTTCATAATTCAGACCGTGAACCATTTAAACCATTAAGGACCGTGAACCCTTCATGGGCAGTAAACAGTTCACGGCCGAGATCAGATCACGACTGAGAACAGTTCACGGCCGTAATCCCCTTCACGGCCGCAAACCCTTCCTTAGTAGTAAACTTGGCTGAAAACCCGTTTTCTCCGATTCAATCGAGTCCCGGTAACATTCCTAAACCAAAAGCAAGTGTTTTTCCAACACTATAAATAATGGTTTCGCTAATAAAAATGCATATATATATATATATATATATATATATATATATATATATATATATATATATAATTGTTATTAGGATCCCGCTAAGTGCCGCACACAACAACCCGAGGTCCTTCATTTCCAGTTTCGTTGTCCGACCTTTTCACGTAACTATCTGTAAGTTCACACCCCTATGTTTTTACTATTTTTTAACGTTTTCAGAGAGGGGGGGGGGGATACAAACCAAAAACAAATGATTTTGTAAACGTATACAAAAGAATTTCAACTGTTTAAACTTATGCAATTGAGATGATCAAATGATTTCACATTTTTATAAAATATTTGGATATTTTATCCATTTTGTAACATGCTGAACATAAGGGACGTTTTCAAATTTACAATCATGATTACATAGTTTTCAAATCAAAACACAAATCAAGTACAAACATTTATGCAAACTATAATAGGTATAGTTTGGGATTTCAATACACATGAATTATCTTAATAAACATATAAACTATGACTGACTTAGTTTATGATATTCAATGCTATTCTTCAGATATCAAGAGTACATTACAAAATAATTATTTACTACTCTACAAAGTATACAAATGAATTCAAATACAAGAGAACGATAAAGAACCACACGTAAACTAGTTAATACATGATTGTGAGACAACTCTTCAATTGTACTTTTCGGGGTACAAGTTAAATCCTCACATTTAGTGTAACCAGAGTCTCCTGGAGGAAGAGCTTGAGAATTGTGAATAGATCTATTCGGGACTGACAATCCCACACCTAAAGTGCTAGCTACAGTTAGGCAGGCATGCCTGGGGTGACAATTATCATACCATCCGATGACTAAAGAACGTCGTAGAGGTCATCAGTCATATCAAGCATGGTTATACGACTCAAATTAGTATAAACTAACCATTGTTTATTGGATTTCATTCTTCATTAGTTTTATTTTAATTAATAGAACTATTATACACTACACTGGAGGATTCCAGAGAATACAATACATGGTTTTATTTTAAGTAATAAAACTACTATACATACTGGTGGTAACCAGAGTTTTCAAACATAACAGTTCATGTATTACTGGCAATAGCCTTAGTTTTCATACAAGGGATTTCATTCAAAGCAACAATATACAATAC
Organism: Lactuca serriola; assembly: GCF_051521515.1. Classification (NCBI taxonomy): domain Eukaryota; kingdom Viridiplantae; phylum Streptophyta; class Magnoliopsida; order Asterales; family Asteraceae; genus Lactuca; species Lactuca serriola. Next base: position 26,442,583 of record NC_136410.1, read on the forward strand.
AATTGATAGTAACTAGGCATGCAAACCAATACTATATGAAGCACAATAACAAACTTATATGTTAGAAAATATTGGATTTTCTTAGAAAGCATACAAACACTTTTATATAGATTTCAATGACAGGTTTTCATTATAAAATATTCTTATGAACTTGTCAGCTTTATGCTGATACTCTTTTCAAAAATCGCTTGTATTCTTATAAACAGGTACTCCCGCAGCATTTTGAGAAGAAGGAGTGTATAGAGTCACATCTTTACTCTTTATTATACTTTTGATGTATGCAAATTATGAAATGAACCGATGTAAATATTTATATTTTCAATGTAAGGCTTGTGTTTACTTTGATTTACTATGATGCAATTGTTTTGATACTACATATGAGGTCCTCCACACCCCAACGTTTCCGTCGTTTCGGTTTAGGGGTGTGACACTAAGATATTTTAAGTATAATTAATGACATATTCTCTATGTTCCCGTGACTATCTTTTCTTCTAAATTTACACCATGATACATGTTCCTCATATGCGTATATGTCAAAATCATACATTCGGGTGGAAAATTACTAAGTTTTCTGTCTCAAAGGTTTCATAAGGTCTATTCAAATCTAAGTTTTATGATTATACCAAGTAGTATGTTGAATTCTAAGTTAATAACACTATTTTAATGATGTATGTTCGTCTCCTTAATAAAAATGAAACCTTGTGACACATTAATGGTGAATTTGAAATCCATGGATTGATGGGATTTGATTTTTAAATATACATAAGTATTATTTTATGAATCATATGTAAAATTAATGGTTTTAAATCCAAATCATGGTGTTGAATACAACTATTGGTGAGTTTTATGTGTGTGTGTGTGTGTTTTAAAGGAGTTCTAAGTTTGATTTTGAGAAACGCCAATAGAAATTAATCATGTTAACAAGTTTTTAGTATGATAATTACTTGATTTGTAACATTCTTGATGTAAACATGGGTGAAAGCTTGCTCTAATGACCCTTTTCAAGTTTTAAAAGATAAAAATGGAGCTTTTGATGACTATCAGTGTAACACCCATTTTCTAGAATGGAACGGTCGAAGACTTAATGGGATCAGAGATGAGCTTTTTAGAGAAAAACTTTGGGCCACAAAATGGATTTTATGAAACGCGCTCTTTTGGAGAGCACCACTCTTGAGGTTTAAAGCCATGGTTTGCACTTTAGGGAGAAGAAGAAGGTGTGTTGGCTAGTTGCAAGAGTATATATACTTCATATCTTTCATCTCATGTATCGTATGGAGCTTGTGAAGGTATAAAGCTTCGACCTTTATCATCCTTTTATCTCATTTCATGCCATAAAGTCCATTGAAGAAGTTTTCTTGGAGTTTTGGACAACTCCAAAACCTTAGGCTTGTTTGGTGACCATCTTTTAGTCTTACGTGATGAAAAAAGTTATAAGTCTTGGTCCCCTTTGCTCCATGCATAAGTTGAGGGTTTATTAAGGGTTTTATGGACTTAGGGTCTTATATTTTTTTTCTTTTGGTGAGGTCCTAATGGATAAAGTTGGAAACTTTATCCATTAAATCACTAAGAGTAATCAGATCTAGAAGTATGAGCTTTAACATGTAAGGATTAATCTCTTAATAGAGAATTCTTATGTCTACCGGAGACTACGACGTGGTCAAGGAGTGATCACGATGTGGTTGAGTCCATATTCATGATTTTTTCGTCCATACATGCCCACGACGTGACCAAGGAGGGTCCACGATGTAGCGATGCCCTGCATGTCGTCAATTTTGTCCTGACATGTTGACAATGTGGCCAAAAGGTCTCTACGCCATAGTGGTTGTTGAGTTTTGTGACCATTGACCAATGACTTTTGACCAGTTTGACTTGGTTTCAAACATGGAGGATTTGGTTTGTAAATTGAGGATTTCTCTTTTGGTGTTAGTCAGTTCGTTGGATCGAGAAGTGCAAGGTGTGAGGGTGTTGTTGTGCTTCTCAGATTTTTTAGTCAGGTGAGTTTCTCACTATGCCACATATCCCATTGTATATCATTTGCATGGTAGGGTAGAGGTACTGTTAGAGTACAAGTATGCTAGTTGGCTAAGAGAACTCCTTGTTATGCATATATAGTTTATGAGACTTGGTGTCTTGGTATGCTAGATTGGTAGGGTCTTGCCTGCTGATTGTATGATGTGTTAGGATTTATATTTGGTTAAGGTAATTAGTTGGGCCAGTTAGTAGGATTACGTATGACTAACCAACGAAGGATTTAATTGATAAGTGGCCAATGGCATGGTAATTAGGGAAGGTTAGTTGTTAAGGGTATGGATATTTAGTGTCTGTTATGTGCTTATGTTACGTGCTTGTGAGGTAATGATATCTTGGGTTCTATGTAGTTTAAGTTAGATAGGTTAAGAAATTTGGTCTAGTGTCTGATTGTGATGTTCATGTCTATTTGTTTTCTCTCGGGTGGGTCATTTATTCGACTGTGTATCTGATCCCTAACTACGTATGACTTCATGTATTGTATGGAAGATCAGGATCTGGCCCCTGGAAATTGTATAAAAAACCAGGATTTGGCCCCTAGCAACTATATGAAAGACCAGGGTAAGTCCCCTACAGTTGTATGAAAGAGCAGGATATGGCCCTTGCTAGTTGTATGTAAGACCGGGACTTGGCCCTCGACATTGAAACAAAAGACCATGATTTTCCCCATGGCAAGATGTGACTATAAGACTATGATTTGGCCCAGAGCATTCACATGGTGTTGGAATAAACCCATTAGTTTATGTATATTGTTATGTATTTTTTTATGGATAATAGATTTTGTTGGTCAACTCTAGATCCGAACAGTTGTGTGGATGCATTGTATGTATGATGGAGCATGTGGTATACTAGGAACTCATTAAGCCTCACGCTTACATTTCTGGATTAAACATTTTGTAGGTTGTTCGAGAGTAGAGTTTGGCAAGACTGTACATACGCATCGAAGACATTTGTTTTCACAATTTTGTAAACTTAAAATTGTTAATGTATGGTTTCAATCAAACAAATGTTTCTCAATGGATTTTGAAGTAAAGGTTTTAATTGGTTAATCTATTTCAAAAACATAAATGTCTCTATAATTTTTGGGACATTACAAGTTGGTATCAGAGCCTTGGTATGAGGGATTCGGGCGCACCTTGCGATGTGTCTAAACTCAAACTAATGACTAAGAGGTTTCCTAAATAAGTGTCTAAAAGAAAAAGCGTTTATCTAAAAAATGATCTTCTAAAAATATTTTACAACAGCAGGAGGATACGATGCATACAGTCGGTCAGAGCTAAGGAAGTAATTAATTCCCAATATACCCATATGATCTTGTATTTATGCTATTAATTGTTATGCGTGCTAGAATGTAGGTTGTAGATCCGCTAGGAATTGTATGATAGAATTGTCTAATATCTGTGATGCCTTAGTTTAGAGAATTGTTTGTTATGTGTTCTTGCAGTCTAGATTGATAATTTTAATTACTAGGTGTATGTTTTAAAATTATATATGACTAGGATTGTATAGCCTTAGATTTATTGATTTAGCCATATTTCTTATTCATTATTTGGTTGTGGTCTTAGAGTGGAATCACTTATTCATCAGTCTATTTAATATTGTATTGTGTATAACTTGCAAGTATGAGTTAATCAGGGTCAGATTTGCATCATGTATTTTGCGCGACAGACCTAAGGATTGGTGGTGAGATGTTGTTCAGGGCCTCAAACTTGATGCAGTCAAATCTATGTTATTGGAAGAGTTTGTCAAAAAAAATTCAATAAAGAGTTTGTGCCGGCAGTTGAGGTTCATTGGTTGTATTGTGAGTATTTGACACTAGAGCAGACTACAAATTTAGTGGCGGAGGTCACCGCTAAGTTCAGGGAGAGAGCAGTGTTTTTCCCTCAGTATTCAACAACTTAGGAGATGCAAATAAATCGCTACCATGACATGTTGACGATGGAGATCCAGGAGCACGTGAGTATCTCGAGTCATGAGACTCTTTCTGGTTTGATGGAGACAACCAGGGAAAAAGAGCTGGAGTTGGAGACCCATCAACGGAAATGGAGGCAGGACCAAGTTCATACATCAATAGCAACGACCAAGACGGATCGTGTGACGGGCATTTGGTCAGAAGATTGAGAGAATCGTGGACTTTGTGGGAGGTGTGGTTAGACTCATTAGGGTGTTTTTCGAGAGCAAGTTTCTTGATGTTTTAGATGTTGTCAGGAGGGTCACTACAGCCAGGATTGTAATCAGAAGGAGTAAAGGATATGTTTCTTTTTCAATCAGCTGTGCCATGTGTCCCTTAAGAGTAGATGGTGTTGTTTTGGATCCGATACTTTTAGCTTGACAATTATCGGATATACGACATGGGACAGTTGGAGTCCCTAGTGCTAGTGTTTGATTTATCATTTCTTCAGTATGTTCGGGGTGCATCATTCATTAGTGTCAGCGGTTCCTTTCTATTTTATGTTTTGTTGTTTCATTTATAAGATTGAATGATTTGTTGAATGATAATGTCTTAATCAACCCTGATTCTATCTTGAATGATTATGTATGGTTGGATTGTTGTTGTTGTGAGGTTGTAAATGTGTGTGGGGAATTCTTTGGATTTTGTCATTATTGGTTATAATCATATGTTGGAGCTCTTGAGTTTTGTTTGAAGAATTCAGATTCCCCGATGCTTGGTGATGTCAGGCGTGGTTGTTAGGAACCATGAGGTGAGGTTATTGGGTTGGCTTGAAGGTTGGAATCGTTATGCAATTGTCAAAGTTTAGCCAATTCCAAGTGCAGCAGAATCGCCTTGTTAGATGGAATATTTCAGAGTGCTGGTCACCCTAGAGTTTCTTATTTAAGGATAGAAGGATATTTGGTTTTGGTTGTTGTGTGAATTGAAGCTTGTGCAAGATGATGTTCAACAATTAGTAGTAGTTAGGGAAGAAAATGTTAAGGAGTCAACGTTAACTCGTCTGGAAGTTTGAAGCATTGACAATGATGCAAGTTTGGGTTAGTGTCTAGGTCCATCTTGAGGGTTGTGTGAGGGCCTCTATGGATGTGCTTGGCAGATTAAGGCTTTCGAGTTTGAAGCACATATCGAACGTCTGATGGGGTCTAGTAGACTAGGGGTCCATCTCGTTTCATTTTTACTTGCTATCTTTTAGATTTTATACGAAAGACCATGGGGGAGCTCATGGTAGTTGCATGGGTGATGTAATACTACGATTTGACGAATAGATGAAATTGTCTGGAAGTGATTGCAAGACAATGGGAGGACCACAAAATTAACATGGTTGAAATAGGATGGAAGTGATTATAAGACTGTGGGGGAACCAAAACATTCACATGGGTGAAATAGGTCGGGAGTGATGTAAGACTACGATTTGGCCTATAGAATTCATTTGGTTTGAAACAGACATGTTTTTGTTTGTTGTTGTTTAGTTATTCCATTGTTTAGGGGTAAGGGATATTAGATTCGTGTTGATGTATCGGTGGGGTTAGTCTTTGTTTGTTGGGCTCTTGTTTAGAGTTTCATTTTGTGTCCATGTATGAGGTGGTCCGCTTCAACAGTTGATGGTGGATTCCATTCAGCAGATATCAGTAGGACAACATAAATCTAGGGACGCTTGGTTGGATCATCTCTTTGAGTTTTCGGTCAGCATGGTTGATGCATAATGGTGACCTTGTCTACCTAGAAGTTAGACATGCTCTTGGAGTCTACAATTTATGGGTCAGGAAGTCAGCTCTTCTCGATGTTAGTTAGTCATGATATGTTGGTGTTCTTTTCTTCGACTGGTCACATATTTTTTTCTAAGGATTGAATCATCATAGGTGTCGGAGGTGGTTGTTTGTTTACGATGTTAATCTCAGTGCTTTTTGGTTGAGGGATCGACCTTTGGAAGTTTCGCTTGGGTATGGCTTATGCACCTGGGTTTTGGAGATTCTTGTGGTGAAAGGGAATGGGCTTGGAAACCTACATGGGGTTTAGCCGGCATTGTAATAGTAAGTTGTAAGGATAGATTTTGAGGACGAAATCTAATTTAAGTGGGGGATATTTGTAACACTAGTTTTCCAAAATGGAACAGTCGAAGACTTAATGAGATCAAAGATGGAGTTTTGGAGAAAAAACATGTGCCATAACATGGTACATGGGTGGCAACAACATGGCATGTATTTTTATGAAACGGGAACTTTTGGTGATCACCATGACGTGGAAAGAGGGTTGCCACAATGTGGTGGCTGTTGCAGCCCAAGCCCGCAATTTTTAGGGTTTCATCCATATTTAAAGTGTCTAACTCGAATATTAGGGCGTCCTTCTCAGCCTATAAACTTCCTAAATGAAAACCTAGCCCCTTTGATGATTCTTGATGTATTCTTGGTGTTCTTCAGGTTTGAAGCCCTGTTTTGCTCTTTAGGAAGAAGAAGAAGGTGTGATTGCTAGTTGGAAGGGTGTGTCTACTTCAGATCTTGCATCTCCTGCATCTTGTGGAGCTTGGGAAGGTATAAAGCTTCCATCTTTATCATCCTGTTCTCTTATTTTATGCCATTAAGTCCGTTGAAGAAGTGTTCTTGGAGTTTTGGACAACAACAAAACCGTAGGCTTGTTTGGTGACCATCTTTTAGCCCTTGGTTATCGAAAAAGTGTAAAGTCTTGGTCCCCTTTTCTCCATGCACAAGTTGAGGTCTTGTTAAGTGTTTTACGAACTTAAGGTTTTAGATTGTCTTGTGGTGAGGTCCTAATCGATGAAGTTGGAAACTTTATCCACTAAGTCACTAAGAAGAATTAGATCTAGAAGTATGAGGTATTAAGATCTTAATAGAGAATTGTTGTGTTTGTCGGAGACTACGATGTGGCCAAGGAGTGACCACGACATGGTAGAGTCCAAACTCGTGATTGTTTCATCCGGACAAGCCCACGATGTGGCCAAGGAGGGTCCATGACGTGACGATACCCTGCATGTCTTTTATTTTGTCCTGACATGTCCACGACGTGGCCAAGAGGTCTCTATGTCATAGTAGTCATTGACTTTTGTTGACCATTGACTTTTGAACGGTTTGACTTTGGGTCAAACTTAGAGGATTTTGGTTTGTAAATTTAGGATTTATCTCCTATAGTGTTAGTCGGTTCGCATGATCGAGTAGTGCAGGGTGTGAGGGTGTTATTGTGCTTCTTCGGTTCTTCAACTCTTCAGTCAGCTGAGTTTCTCACTAAGCCACATATCTCATTGTATATCATTTACATGATAGGGTAGAGGTGTTGTTAGAGTACAAGTATGCTAGTTGGTTAGGATAACTCCTTGTTATTCATGTGCAATTTAGGACGCTTGGTGTCTTGATATGCTGGACTGGTAGGATCTTGTCTACTGATCATATAATGTTGTCAGCAGCTATGTTTGGTTAAGGTAACTGGGGTAGATTGGTTATCAGGATTATGTATGACTTACCAATAAAGGACTTATTTGAGAAGTCGTCAATGGCAGGGTAACTAGGGAAGGCTAGTTGTTAATGATATGGATAGGCTAGTATCTTTTGTTGGGTTATGAGCAATACATCAATCCTATGGTGTACATGCAAACCCTAATGCTTGAATTTAGTTTTCCCAGTTGTACATGCAATAATTATCTAACGATTACAAACCCTAATCTAGCATACAACAAAACTTGATTTCTATAACTAACAACAAGTTAGAAACATACCTTTGATTGTAGCTTGAAGATCTTGAGCTTTTGAGAACCTTAGCTCCTAAAATGTTGTGCCTCTCATAGATCACAAACACCAAAGCAAATTAGAGAATCTTAGAGAGAAAAGGGAAGGTAATTTCGACTCTTGGAACTCTTCTTAGGGTTAGTGTAGTCGAAATTATGAAGCCTTGGGACCCTTTATATAGGTGAAGAATTAGGGTTTCAGTCAAAGTCATCATCTGATTGGTTAGGCTCTAAGCACACTAATCCAACAGTCTCCCACTAGGATAAGTCTAATAACTATAAATGCAAGTACAAATTCAAGATCTCGTAGCTCTCAAAAGTTGTTGTCGAACTCTGACACGTCCTTCAGATAAGGGATCGTCTAGTCCTATGATCTCAAGATATCGTGGTGACAATTACATGGAACATGGTCATACTTTTTGTCCAGCAGTTTGTTTCTCGATCTCTGATTCATCTGACATAGAACTTAATTGAACACATCAATTTAGTCCTAACCGTGCCCGACACATAAGTCAAACCAAATCATCGATGGGCCCAAGATATCGCTTTTAGCATCATAGGATAAAAGGAATAGATAAACTTCGACTTATATGCTTGTAATCTTTACACATCAAATCATACACAACAATGTGTTTTATAACATCAAATTACTAATGCGTTTACGCATTATCAATGCACAACCGATTCGTAAACAACAACGCATATATTTAGGTTTAAAGACTATATGATATTATCATCTCACAATCACTCGTGATTAAATTCCATGAAGTGATTCATGTGAGTGCGGCTTTAATCCAATACTCAAATAATATTTCATAAGTACTCATGAACGTTGCAACAACCTTTTGCTATGTCTAAACACTTAGAAAATCTACAAGCCAATTCATGACAATCTTCTTTTATACCTACTTCCAACGTATGATCGACTGTGGATAGTTTAAATAATCTTATTATTTAGGAAGTTAAAACATGCAAAGTGAAACAATAGTCAATAATTGACATAAGACAGTAGCATTACTTAAAAATAATACACCTTCATTTAATCATCAAAATGTCAATTACAATTTATCTATTACAAGTTTCTAAGGCTATCTAATCGCTAAAACTAATATTGTCCTTCAGCCCAATGCTCCTAGCATGCTACAAGTGCTTAACCCTACTCAATCCCTTCGTAAGGGGATATGTTTTGTTCTCTTCTGAAGATACCCTCTTTACTACGAGGAGTCCCTCTTCTACCCGATGTCTAATGAAATGATATTTCATATCGATATGTCTGGATCTGCCATGATCCCTTGGTTTCTTGGTTAAGGCAATCGCACCTTCGTTATCGCAAAAAATATCCATAGGCTCCTTTATGGCTGGTACAAATCCAAGGTCTCCAATGAAGTTCTTTAGCCATATTACCTCCTTTGACGCTTCCCTCACCGCTACGTACTCTAATTCGCACGTTGAATCAGCTACAGTCCCCTACTTGGAACTTTTCCAAGTCACTGCTCCTCCATTCAGAGTAAAGACCCAGCCTGACTGCGAGCAGAAATTATCCTGGCCAGTCTGAAAACTAGCATCACTATACCCTCACACTCTCAATTCATCACTCCCACCAAGGATAACAAACCATTCATTAGTCATGCGAAGGTACTTAAGTATATTCTTTACTATGGTCCAATGTACTCTACCAGGGTTCCCTTGTTATCTGCTGACCATGATCAAAGCGAAGGCAACATCAGGGCGAGTACATGTCATAGAATACATGATTGAGCTAACTGCGGAAGCATAAGGTACCTAGATCATCTCTGCTATCTCGGCATTGGTACTCGGGCTTTAAGTCTTACTCAACTTGGTATTGCTTTGGATTGGTAACTCCCCGTTCTTGGAATTTTCCATGCTAAAACATTTGAACACTTTATCCAAGTAAGTACTTTGACTAAGTCCTATTAGTCTTTTACTCCTATTTCTCAAAATCCTTATCCCAAGAATATAAGCAGCTTCTCCAAGGTCCTTCATAGCGAAGCACTTCCCAAGCCAGGACTTAACCTCCTTTAAGGTTGGGACATCGTTTCCTATGAGTATTATTTCGTCCACATACAAAACGAGAAATCTAACTATACTCCCACTGGCTTTGACATATACATAGGACTCATCCTCGCTTATAGAAAAACCAAACTCTTTGACTTTCTCATCGAAACAAAGATTCCATCTGTAAGATGCTTGTTTCAATCCATAAATGGATTTCTCAAGCTTACACACTTTATTAGTGTGCTTTGCATTGACAAAACCCTTTGGCTGACTCATGTAAACATCCTCAGCCAACTTCCCATTCAGGAAAGTGGTTTTGACATCCATCTGTCATATTTTATAATCATGAAACGCAGCTATGGCTAGCATAACCCTTATAGATTTAATCTTTGCAACTGGTGAGAAAGTCTCATCATAGTCAACTCTGGGAGTCTGAGTAAAGCCCTTCACAACCAATCGTGCCTTATACGTGTATACTTTCCAATCCATGTCGGTCTTCTTCTTGAAGATCCATTTGCACCCGACCGTCTTACGACCCGGTATATTATCAACCATGTTCCAAACTTGATTTTCATACATGGACTGAATCTCGTTGTCCATAGAATATCCTTTACTATGGTCCAATGTGATCTACCAGGGTTCCCTTGATATCTTCTGACCATGATCAAAGAGAAGGCAACATCAGGGCGAGTACATGTCATAGCATACATGATTGAACCAACTTCGGAAGCGTAAGGTACCTGGCTCATCTCTGTTATCTCAGCATCGGTACTCGGGCTTTGAGTCTTACTCAACTTGGTATTGCTTTGGATTGGTAACTCCCCTTCTTGGAATTTTCCATGATAAAACAATCGAACACTTTACCCAAGTAACTACTTTGACTAAGTCCTATTAGTGTTTTACTCCTATTTCTCAAAATCCTTATCCCAAGAATATAAGCAGCTTCTCTGAGGTCCATCATAGCGAAGCACTTCCCATGCCAGGACTTAACCTCCTTTAAGGTTGGGACGTCGTTTCCTATGAGTATTATTTCATCCACATACAAAACGAGAAAGCTAACTATACTCCCACTGGCTTTGACATATACATAGGACTCATCCTCGCTTATAGAAAAACCAAACTCTTTGATTTTCTCATCGAAACAAATATTCCATCTGTGAGATGCTTGTTTCAATCCATAAATGGATTTCTCAACCTTATACACTTTATTAGTGTGCTTTGCATTGACAAAACCCTTTGGCCGACTCATGTAAACATCTTCAGCCAACTTCCCATTCAGGAAAGCGGTTTTGACATCCATCTGTCATATTTCATAATCATGAAATGCAACTATGGCTAGCAGAACCCTTATAGATTTAATCTTTGCAACTGGTGAGAAGGTCTCATCATAGTCAACTCTGGGAGTCTGAGTAAAGCCCTTCACAACCAATCGCGCCTTATACGTGTATACTTTCCAATCCATGTCGGTCTTCTTCTTGAAGATCCATTTGCACCCGACCGTCTTACGACCAGGTATATTATCAACCATGTTCCAAACTTGATTGTCATACATGGACTGAATCTCGTTGTCCATAGCCTCTTTCCACTTCGCAGACTCCGGGCTTGCCATGGCTTCCTTGTAGGTGTTAGATTCATCCAAATTTATCAGTGTACTATCACTAATAAACATATCACCATCACTTGTTATATAAAATCCATATAATATGGGTGGAACACTAACTCTACTAGAACGTCTAAGAGGTAAGGACTCGTCAATCGGTTCAGCAAGAGTTTCCTCCTCGGGTTGAGTGCCAGTGTTAAAGGTTCCTTCATCTCTTGATTCTTGAAGCTCTTCAAGGTTAATTTGTCTCCCACTGTCCTCTTGGCATATGAGTTCTTGCTCTCGGAAAACCCCTATCCTTGCAACAAAGACAACATTATCACTCGGTCTATAGAAGAGATATCCAAAGGACTTTGGCAGATAGCCGATGAAAATACACCTCTCACTACGATGTTCGAGCTTGTTGTGAGTCTCTCGTCTTATGATAGCCTCGCGACCCCAAACCTTGGTAGGTGCCAACGAGGGAGCTTTACCTGTCCACATCTCGTGAGGTGTTTTGGCAACCTTCTTAGTCGGGAGTAGATTAAGGATATGGGTAGCAGTCTCTAAGGCATACCCCCAAAATGAGAGATGTAATGAAGCCCGAATCATCATGGAACAAACCATGTCCAACAAGGTTTGATTGCGCCTCTCAGCCACACCATTCAACTGTTGTGTCCTAGGTGGCGTCAATTGCAAAACAATTCTGCAATCCTTGAGGTAGTCGTGGACTTCAATACTAAGGTACTCACCTCCTCGATCGGATCAGAGCATCTTAAGTTTCCTTCCCAGCTGATTCTCCCCTTCTTGCTTAAACTCTTTTAACTTTTCAAAGGTTTCTGACTTATGCTTGATTAAGTAGATATACCCATACATGTTATAATCATCGGTGAAAGTCACATAGAAGCGGTTTGCATCCCTTATGGTGGATCTAAAGGGCCCACATACATCGGTATGTATTAGATACAATAAACCCTCACCCTTTTCACAAGTGCCAATGAAGGGTAACTTGGTCATCTTTCCAAGTAAACAAGACTCGCACGTGTCATCGTCCCTAAGGCCGAATGACTCCAACACTCCATCCTTTTGGAGTTGGACTATGCCACTACTAGAAAAACAGCCTTTTACGATGCGCGAACCATGACACATGTTGTTTTATGATACGCAATAGTGTGTGCCCTAAAAATAATGTCAGCTCTCGGAAAATTAGAAGGATTTAGGGCACGCATTTTTGCGCGTCTTAAAATAAGTGTCACATTGAAAAAAAAAACACGGAGGGCACATAACATAAAAGGCGCGTCCTCTAAGTATGTCGCTTTATATTTTTTTAATGAAACGTGGGGTCAGTTCTTTTGAGGGAAATGAAATTCCAAAAAGTTTGAAAGCCCCGCCATGAAGGGATGGTTCTACTTCTTTTTTCAAAAACCCTATTCAACATATGCTGACTCTCACACGCACAGACTTATCTCTATCTCTATCTCTATCTATCTCTCAAACACACACACAAAATTCAAGGGACGATTCTAGGGATTTTTTCAAGAACCATCCAAAACGCAAAGGAGTCCTCTCTACAATATGTTGGCGACGTCGTCTCACCTCACCTCGTCGGCGACTGTGACTCCTCGAAGATTTAGGGTTCTGCTCGATGTTGTGCTCGGTGATTTGGCAACTAACTGAGGTTTAAGGATACATGGTTGCGTTTGGTAGTAATGGAAATATAGAATATATTGTTTGATTACAATCAGATAAGCCTTCTTCTAACCGGTATGCCCCCTCTTCTCTTTTTAATTTGATCACAGCTTCGTCCTTACCCTTCTTCTTATTATTATTTTTTGGCTGATGTTTTACCTTGAGGAATATACTGTGGAGGCGATGTCGGGGGCAAAGAAGGAATTTCAACGGTGGGACTTATTCCATCTGATGGAGGAGATGCCTGAGGAGGGGCATTTTCAGGGGAATTTTCGGAAACATGAATTTTTTCCCATATATCAGAATAGTTAGTCTTCCAAAAATTCATAGAGGTACTTCCATCTGGCATTCTTTTTGATGAAATTTTACCATTTATCAGGGTCCTCATGGATGTATATCACATGGGCAATCTTGGTGTTGTTTTTGATGTGCCAAGACAATGGGACTTTTGACAGCAAAAAGCATTGGAAGATCTTGTGATGTCCCTCATTTTACCTGTATATGTGTTGCTATTTCCCTCATTTGAGCTCGACTACTTTGTAGGTTGGCTATTTGTTGTCTAAGCCTGATCAATTGGCGTGCTAAAATCTTTGTTGCTGCCTGATCAAACCACATGTTACTACTCATTAATAGTTAGACGTGATCAAAAAACTTAGGAATCCTAATTTAAGTAGATCTTTATTGCACACCAATTGTTTGATGATATGCCTTAGTGACAATGTGTATGATTTTTTTTTCTTCTTATATGATAATCAGCAATCTTGCTGCTATAAGAGAGATGATCCAATGGCTAAAGGTAATTAAGCGACATGATTAATCATAGAATGTTGCACTAGGACAAGAAAAAGAAAATGATCTACATTCCTAATGCTTTATGTATGTTCTAGTTGATTCTCAATTTGGGATCCCATTAATGGAACTCAACTATAATTAGATAGTGGTCATTGCAAAATGTTTTTAGAATAAGAGGAATTGGAAAGCTTGATAATTATTATTCTCATGTTTGTGTGTATGTATACTTCATGAATCATGATTTATTATTTTTCCTATATTTCTTATGCATTAATTAACAAGTTTGACTTGTCAAAATCTGTAGAATGCATTAATTAACAAGTTCGATTTCCGAACTATGCGGGTACTAAAAAATAAGAAAAACAAAATTCAATACTCTGAGTGTGTGCTGCTGACCTGGCTAATTTGTTGTTTTTAATGTTAGGATGGTATGTGAAGACATCAGTGGAGGCCTTGAGAATATTCCCATTCCAACAACAAATTTAGTTGATGATTCACCTGTTCCCCCAACTAGCATGTTACTTACACTGCCTCAATTTTTTTTTATTAAATTAAACTACATCCATGATCCATGATCCACGGCGGGTTACAAGTATATCAAGTCTATTAAAGTTTCAAAAAATGTTGTGGTCACTGGTAGTGCCTCTGGATCTACATTAAAGAAGGCAGATATAGGAATTGCCATGGACTCAGGCACAACAGTTGCAAAGGTATATTTGATGACTTTTTGACTAGTCAACTCTTTCTTATGTTGACTTTATGGTTATAATATACCAAATTAATAATCATTAATATCAGAGTGCTTCAGACATAGTTTTGACTAATGACAACTTTGCTAGAATAGTTGCAGTAATGAGACATTTTAAAGGCCCATAGCATATCATATTAGTATAGTTTATTTATACCTTTGTATGGTTGGGATATTGATTTAGTTGGATCAAATATAGTCATAATAATGTTTTATAGTGCACGAAGTCTTGAAATTGAGCACTTCAGTAACATTGACTCCATTAGACTTTACAACATATCTAGAAATGTACAAATGTTGTTTTCCATCGTAATGGCCCATAGCATATCATATTAGTATAGTATATTTATGCAGTTATAAAATTATCATAGGCTAATGGTAATTGGTTGGCTTAAAATCTATTATTCATAAGAATTTGACGTCAATTTTCGAAGTCCTTCCTTTGAAATCCCAATAGTTTGCTTTTACTTTTTATAATTGTCAGTTTTAGTGTATGTAACCTTTTTACCTTTGCGATCTGTAATTGCTAACTTCTACATTTCATTCGTATACTTTGTTACTTGTAATAATAAATTTTATTATTTTATAACAATTGAAAATTTCATATATCTAGAAATGGGTTACTCGGAAACCGGAAGCGGTCCCGACGGTTCTGGTTGTTAGGTTGAGAGAGAATTGCAGCCATGGATTCCAACTATATGTATCTCATGTGAAGATTTTGTTAGAACTATTAATCTCAGGGATTTCAAGTTTTTCATATTTCTTGTATGTAGTTAGTTTATAAATTTTTGTTACAATTTCTATTGATTTGTTTTATCTTTCCATGAAACGATTATTTGTATGACATTAAATTTTATGCAATGGATTGTATTTTTTGTATATGATATTCTTATGAGACATTAAAGACAAATTTAATTTGAAAATAGTAAATCTATAAATAATATTTTTTTAAACATTTAAAATTACGATATGCAAAAATGTGTGTCATCTTCAATTATGGCATGGCTTTTCTTGACAACAACTTTAATGATACGCATTGTGTGTCGTAAATGCGCGTCGTAAATGCACGTCGTAAATAGACGACTGAAACGCATTTGCACGTCGTCTGAGCATTTTATGACACGCATTGCGCGTCGTAAAAGGTTGTTTTTCTAGTAGTGTGCATTTCTTGTTGATATGTCCAAGACGACAATGCCACAAGCATGCTTTATCCATACCATTGGAAGAATCCATATGCAACACGTCATTTCCTAAGTTGTCTACAACCATCATAGTTTCATATATTCCATTACAAGTCAATGCTTCAAATAGAAAGTACCATTAAAGAAAGCATTAATAGAACTATTTTCATTATTATACGAAAATCTAAAACCTTCTTTATACAAACCATGAAAAGAAATAATGTTCCATGTCATTTTTGACGAATAGCAACAATTATTCAAATCTAGACCTAACCCACTACTAATCACTAAAGAGTAAACTCCAATCTTGGTGACAGGTGATGCTTTCCTATTCCATATGATTAAGTTTATATTCCCATGCTCCACATCCCTACTTCTTCTTAGACCCTGCAAATCAAAACAAATGTGAAAACCACATCCTGTATTGAGGACCCAAGACATAGCATGTGATGAGTTATTAGATTGAATAGTATAAATACTTGCAAAGGTGGGCTTCATCTTCCTATCCTTGATGTCCTACATGTACTTCGGGCAACTTCGTTTCCAATGCCCTTGTTCATGGCAGTAGTAGCACTCTACTTCTTTCGAGTTGGAAGATAGAGCAGCAGGACCAACTTTGGTTCAACTAGAAGAGGTACCATCGTGAGACTTTCCCTTGTGGCTCTTAGAAGGAGCCTTCATCTTGTTTCCATTTCCTTGCTTAATAGCCAAGACAGGGGCAGCAGTAGTAGGAGTAGATGCAATAGATTTTCCTTTCAGACTACTCTCAGCAGTCCTTAGCAGGCCTTGAAGCTTGCTTAGAGTGACCTCCTCCTTGTTCATGTGGTAGGTCATACGAAATTGGTCATAGCAAGGAGGTCAACAGTGTAGAATAATGTCAATGGCTAGCTCCACATCGAAGTTAACATTTAACTTTAGCAAGCGGTCCACGTATCTCTGCATTTTTTACAAGTGGGCCATTATCGACTTGCCATCCTTCATTTTGGTAGTGATCATCGCAGCGATGATCTCATACCATTCCTGCCTAGCACTTTGATGGTACCTTTCCATCAAATATTGGTGCATCTCGTAGGGTTAGTAGTCCTCGTAGGACTTTTGAGTTCAGCAGTCATTGCTGCGAGCATGATGCAATGAACCTTCGTAGCTTCTCGCTCATGAGTTTCAAAAGCATCGATTTCTTTGGGAGTGGCAGTGTTCATATTGACCTCTTTCAGCTTCTTGTCGAGAACATACTTTTTATCCTCGTAACGGGTGACCATGCGAATGTTGCGGATCCAATCATAGAAGTTGGACCCATCGAATATCACCCTCCCACACAAGTTCATGAGTGAGAATGAACTGGAAGGGGTCGAGACGGAAGTGTTGTTGTTGTTTGAAGTAGACATATGAAATAGAATAGGAACAAAGTTTAGATTAGATAAGAATCCCTAATTAAACACCCAAATGAGAAATTAGGGCTAGGACCCAACACAATTATTTACGATTCAGAAGAGGGATGCCGTAATCTAATTGCAAATAATTTGAAGGTAGGTAAATAACGATTTACGAATTTCCACCATGAAAAACGAAAAGGACAATTAAGTTTTAAATAAGTTGAAATTCCTAGATCGTTTGAGATTCGTTGAACTTTTCAATGGCTTGTTTAAATCTCGATATTCCCTTCAAGTTTGTGACTGGGATACCGAGGATCACAAACAAGGTGTGAATAACCATGCAAATGTATTTGGTGCTCTCGATGTCATTTACCACCTAATAAATGTGCCAATTAACGACACACGCTCTATTGACCTATGATAAACATCGAGTCACCCTTTGCCACCATTGCTAGTCCCAAATTAGTGTGCCAGTTATCCACGCATGCTACACTAACAACTTGGCAGGGTACAAAGTGTAATTTCATGGAATAGTTGTTGGATTAGATGACTAAGCCCATAACTATTATTGGTATTTACTTGACCCGAGAGTAGCATGGTCCATTTTGGTTGCATATCATCAGGACAATTTGTTAGGATGGACTCTTGAGAGAAGGTTCTATATGATTTATTAATATATTATAAGTACTAATATATTAATATGAAATCATATGGTTTTAATTAGTACTGATCAAGAATTAATTTGGAATTGATTTAGTAATCAAAAGAGACTAATTAAATATATGGGGACTAATTATGTTAATTAGTTATATTTATATGTATTGGGCTTATGATCCATGTTGGACCAAGTTTATGTATGGATACATAAATAGTTGGGTCATATGAACCAAGGATCATAAAACCCGTGGGTATGGGTTTGGGTTTTACCCATGACTCTTAGAATTCAACACATATAAGTACATATATGATGACCTAAAAACCGCCAACCCTAGTGTGGGTGCATGTTCTAGGAGTTCATGAAGGTTTTAGAGTGCATGGAGATTCTCTCTCAAGCTCTACCTTTGTCCTTGATGTGTTGTGATTCCACTTGAGGCTTCTACACTATTGGGGATAAGCTCTTAAGGCCAAATACATCAAGACTTCCAGTCATACGAAAAGGTATGTTACACTAACTAGTATATTGTGTAGTTTACATCTTTGTATGCTAGTTATAGGCTTAATACCTTGGAAACACCTTTACATGTATAATTAGTGAAAACATAGATCCAAGGTATTTAGGGTTGCACGAACACCTTAGGAGTGTTAGAATGCTCAAAACCTAACAATAGCATCATTTCACATTTTTTTCTAAAGTAACTAAGATTGAGAATTTTATAAAAGCATTTAGCTACTTTGTTAATTACTAGTTTATAACCCGTGGGAACCACGATTATAAAATTAATTAAACTTTTATAGTAAAAATTCAAAATTATTAATCAATTATTTTAAATAAATTATTAATTAAGAGATCTTTTTATTAGTTATATGAAATTATAATCGTTGATTCAAATAAATATGTAAAATTAATTTTTAATATATATTAGGCATTTTTTATTTGTGAATTAATGAAAAGAATAATATAAATTTTAAATTTTAAATTTTAAATTTTAAATTTTAATTTTTAAATTTAAAATAGAGAATAAATACATTGACAAATAACCTCACATTAATGATGATGATGATGTCTAATAAATTTAAAATAGAGAACTAATAGATTGACAAGTGTCAACACATTAATTAAGAGGTTTAATATGATGACACATGACAAAAAAACTACTCTTTTATTAGTATAAAAATTATACTTTTAATGAGGAATTAATTGCCCTATCCTACCTGTTCGGCTAACGACCTCCACCAATCAAGGAAGCGGTAGGTGAGAGTGGACACTTATTAAACTGACATTTTATAGGTAGCAACCTTATATCCCCCTTATAGATTAGCTTCGTGAATGAGGCCTACTAACGGTAAGACTAACTTAATCTTATGCATATATATATATATATATATATATATATATATATATATATATATATATATATATAATTATTTATCTTATAATATTATAATAGTATAAGTATTGAATTTTAAACTTCTAAAATTTTAGAGTTTGGAATTTAATATTTCAAAATAAAAACTTTTAATTAAAATTTTAAATCCCAAAACTTGAGAGCAAGTTTTGAAACTTTTCAAAACATCTTTTAGATCAAATTTAAAAAATAATTAATTAATCATATTATTAATATTTATCACATAATTTGACCTAATCTATTTACTTGATTAGATAATTCAAATGAAAATACAAATAATTAATATTTATCATATAAAACAAGTAATTATCTTATTTATGACAATTATCAATAAATTGCATTAGGATAATCCATACCATATTATAAAAATCGGATTTTAACAGCCAAAAACGATTTTGGTAATTATCCTAATTCAATTTCAGTCAAAATCCTGAAAAATCAGCCACTAGACTGTCCGACTCGCCGAGTCAGAGAATGGACTCGCCGAGTTGCCCTGACTCGTCGAGTTCATAAAGTGACTAGACGATTTCATCAGGCAGAAGCATGATTTTTCGATTTTCAGCGTTGAACAATAATGCATCAAATACAAAAGAAAAACGATCTAGGCTCTGATACCACTGTTGGGTTATGAGCAATACATCAATCCTATGGTGTACATGCAAACCCTAATTCTTGGATTTAGTTTTTCTAGTTGTACATGCAATAATTATCCAAGGGTTGAAAACCCTAATCTAGCATACAACAAAACTCGATTTCTATAACTAACAACAAGTTAGAAACATACCTTTGATTGTAGCTTGAAGATCTTGAGCTTTTGAGAACCTTAGCACCTAAAATGTTGTGCCTCTCATAGATCACAAACACCAAAGCAAATTGGAGAATCTTAGAGAGAGAAGGGAAGGTAATTTCGACTCTTGGAACTCTTCTTAGGGTTAGTGTAGTCGAAATTATGTAGCCTAGGGACCCTTTATATAGGTGAAGAATTAGGGTTTCAGTCAAAGTCATCATGTGATTAGTTAGGCTCTAAGCAGCCCACAAGAACCTTCCAGAACTTGGACCCTTGGACGAAATCCTTATGGGCTCCTATAAGATTTTGTCCAACCCTATTCCAAGGGTTCCTCAGCCTATTTTGCAATTATCCAACAATTACAAGTTCAGTCCCTTTAATTCAATTAACCTCTTTTGACCACAAAATTAATTCTAAATTAATTCTTGACCAATATTAATTAATTAATATGATTTCTCCTTTAATATATTACTCATATAATATATTAATAAACCATAATAACCACTTCCTCCATTATTCATCCAGTCAAGTTACTTTGGTGAAGGCAACTCAAAAGGACCATGCTAAAACCGGGTCAGGTACATACCAAATATAGTTATGGGCTTAAACACTAATCCAACTTCTTTTATGTATTTAATATAGATGGTTAGGAGATAATGATATCTTTGGTTCTATGTATTTTAAGTTATATAGCTTGAGAACTCTTGGTTTAATGTCTAGTTGTGATATTCTTTTCTAATTGTTCGCTTTCGGGTGGGTCATCTCTTCAACTGTCTATCTGATCCTTAACCACATATGAGTTTCTTTATTGTATGGAAGACCAGGATCTGCCCCCTAGCAATTGTAAGGAAGACTAGGATCTGGCCACTAGAAATTATATGAAAGACCAGGATCTGACTCATGGCAGTTGCATGGAAGACCATGATCTGGCCCCTGGCAGTTGTATGTAAGACCAGGACTTCACCCTTGGCATTAAAAGAAAAGACCATGATTTTTCCTATGGAAAGATATAAATGTAAGATTATGATTTGGCCCATAACATTCACTTGGTGTTGGAGCAGACCCGTTATTTCATGTATGATTGTTACATATGTTTATGTGGATAGGAGATTTGACTGGTCGGTGCTAGAGCCGAACATTTGTGTGAATGCATTGTATGTATGATGGAACATCTGGTATACTAGAAAACTCACTACGCTTTATGCTTAAAGTTATGGATTAAACATTTTACAGGTTGTTAGTAAGAGGAGATCGGTGGGACTGTACACATGCATCGAAGGCATTCATTTCCGTAGTTTTGTAAACTTAACTCTATTAATGTATGGTTTGAATCAAACAAATGTTTCTCAATGGCTTTTGAAGTAAAGGTTTTAATTGATTAATATGTTTTAAAAATAAAAATGTATTTGTAATTTTTGGGACATTACAATCACTTTTATACATGATTTGATAAAGTTTATTATGTAACAAGAATGTTATTTCATATATAGATAGGCTATTAGACCTATTACAACCATCAAAAGTCATTATAGTTGGTAAAATAAGTGGTAAAATCAGATTAAGCAAAATAGAAAGCCATTTTTCTAGAGTTCTTGATGTTTTTTGTGCATACATGACATTCTACTCAACCGAGTGGACATTTTACTTGACTAATTAGACTTCTTCTCAATACTAGGATGCTTATTTTTTGTCTATATTGATTGTGGGGATCATTAGGTGTACTCCTAATGATTCCATAAGGTTTTATATGATAGTTTAAAAGGTTGTGTATATAACCTTAAAAAAGTAATTAAGGTTAATTAAGAATGGTATTTTACAAATTTATATATTTGTAAGTGTATATTATCCCTTTATATACCTTGAGAATATTGTTATATGTTATCTTATAATTGGTATTATCCTAAATCATCCTCATACCTTAAAGAACATATTGGGTGTTAGTGTACACTTGAGGTGTGTTCATTACCTGAACAGACATGCCCATACTATTTATTGTACTTTGTGTGAGATTTTTAATCTTGACATAGTAGTTTATTTAATTAGTATTTTAGTTTTATTATTCAGCAGAATAAATAGTTTGGTTTTTTTAATTGAATGGGTCATGTGAACCAAGTAATAGTCTTGGAAAACAGGAAACGTGAGTTTAGTTGTGTTTAGGGCCGTTAGGTTTTTTTGTAGGCTATAAAGGCCATCTTGTTTCATGAATAGAAGCAACCTTTTTCTACGTCACGATTATTTCTTCTCCTCTTTATATCCCTTCTTGAAAATCACATATTGAGTGTTGTGTTTGTTGCTACAAAGAAGTGCCTATACAGGGCCTGATTCTAACATTTGGTATCAGAGCCTAGGCTTAATTAGAAGAAGGTGGAGGTGATTTCATGGAGAATTGAAGATCTCCATGCTACAGAAGTAAAGACCGACAGAAAGAAGAAAGACAACAAGAAAGAAAGAAAGAAAGAAAGAAAGCAGGAAAAAAATAAGAAAGAAAGAGAAAGAAAGAAAGAAAGTTAGAAAGAAGAGGCTTTTACCTGAGAAAGAGAAACCGGGTATAAAGTCTGTGAAGAAAAAGAAAGTTTAAGAGAAAGAATGGCAGGAGGATCAAACCGAGGGGGATCAAAAGAGGTTGTGGCTCAAGGTACTGCTGTACCATTTTAATGTCCTAAATTGACTGAAACTAATTTTACTACTTTGTCTATTATGAATGAAACTGTTTTGAGGGCATATGGACATTGGGATGCAATAACCAAGGATGCAGTTGATGAGAAGAAGAATTATACCACTAAAGGCATCATTTTTCAAACCCTCCCAGAGAATGTTCTTTTACAAGTTGCTAATCACAAGAATGCAAAAGATGTCTGGGAATCAATAAAGGTTAGGTATATTGGAGCCGAACGGGTGAAAAAAGCAAGGTTGCAAACCTTTAGAAATGAATTGGAGATGCTTAAGATGAAGGACAATGAGTCAATCAATGAATTTTTTTGGCAAAATAAGTGGTATTGTTGCCAAGTTCAAAAGCCTTGGTTCAACTCTTGAAGAGGAGGTGATTGTAAGCAAGTTTCTCAATTTGGTTCCAAAGAAGTACTTGCTAATTGTAGCTCTAATTGAACAATATTCTGACCTTGAAACTATGACATTTGAAGAAGCGGTTAGAAGGGTCAAAGCCTATGAAGAAAGGCTTCAAAGTCATGAAGAAAAGGAAGAAGAGCAAGGTCAACTCATGATGGCAAGTGAACCAAGACATGATGATAGTAGTAGACATGGAAGAGGTCGAGGAAGAGGAAGAGATCGAGGTGACAAAAATAGCTTCCGATGCTTTAACTGTGGAAACTTTGGGCATTTTAGCTATGAGTGCAGAAAGTGGAATGACAAAGACAATGACAAGGAAGGAAACTTGATCCAAGATGAAGAATCGACATTGCTTTGATGAAGAAACCTATCAAGATTAAGGGGGTGGATGTGGGATTTTGAATCTTGACACGATAGTTTATTTAATTAGTAGTTTAGTTTTATTATTCAACAAAACAAATAGATTGTTTTTTTTTTAATTGAATAGGTCATGTGGACCAAGTAAATGTCCTGGAAAACAGGAAACGTGGGCTTAGTTGTGTTTAAGGTCATTAGTTTTTTTTGTAGGCTATAAATGTCATCTTGTTTCAAGAATAGAAGCAGTCGTTTTCTGCATCACGATTATTTCTTCTCTTCTTTATTTTCCTTCCTGAAAATCACATATTGAATGTTGTGTTTGTTGCTACAAAGATATGTGTATACAGGGCCTGATTCCAACACTTTGATTCTTTTCATGAACTAATTTGTGCATATATTAGATGAAACACTATAATTAGTACTCTTTGGTGTATTCATGAAATGATTTTTACAAGGTCTTTTGGAATTAGTAACATATTTTCTTTTATATTTAAATAAAATTTTGATCATGATCATATGTATCCATATTGGATGGAAAGTGATACTTGAATAGTTTGGACACTTGATAATGACTATTATATCCATATGTGAATGTTTCAAAATAGTGTGAATGGTTTCTAAGTAAGCTTTCATGTGCGAAATTGCAAAAGTTATGAATAATTTCCAATGAAACATTCAAATCCAGGTTGGGTCTTGCAAGACATGTACGTCGTACTTATGCCATGGTTCATGGTTCACTTGTACCAAGTAAGATGAAATTCTTGCCTTTATATAGAGATCATGTTATGTGATAGTCTTTTACATATGATTCATAACCATTTTTCCCTTGTTATATCTTTCCTTGGATTCCCTTCAAAATTAGGAACAAATACTTGAGAAATGTTTTGACATTGATATTGACTTGGGAAGCGGCACTAGAAGAATGTTGCCTTGCATTATTTTGAAACTGTTGACTTGTGATTAATGTGTTTAACGTTATATAGAAAAATAAAACTTTGATATGTTTTTCCGTAACTATTAAATCTATAAAACTATTTTGATGTCGAAAACCTTTTAGGGGTTTCACTTTGGATTTGAATTGTTGAGTATTTTTAATACCCTTAAGAGTTGATCCTAGTAATTCTTACTAGGTTTTCCAAGTCAAACCTATATTTTTTTTTTGACATATATTGAAATTGGAAAATTTTAGTTGAATATCAAAGATCGAGCTAGCTTTTGGATATTCGTAAAATGTTGTAATTTATGACTAAAATAAATGTAAGGATGTTTACTTTACATTTATCTTTGATTATTTTGTTACACCTACATATGCCTAGAACGTACACCCCAATACTATCATCTTTATAAGATTTGATGTATTATTTTGATTTTATACTTTGGTCATGCATTATTGAAATTAGTAAGAAAAGCAAAGGATTTTTAGAATCGTTCATGACGCATCATTTTTCTTTTAGTTGATGTTAGAAATTATGGTTTATTTTTTCTATCAAATGGCAAATTAGTTTACATACCATATATCAAAACGAATTCATTTTACAACATAATGACGGTAGAACTCCTATTTTACCATTCAACCAAAGTCCTTTTGATAGAGTTTGAATTTCTAACAATCGTAAAGTAGTTTGGAAGATGATGCTGACCTTGTGTGATATGTCAATTTAAGGGCACATGCTTTTGCAATTTAGGGGCCATATTGTTCAATTACATTCTTAGATAATGGACAAAATTGTCACTCTTTATATTCTTTATGTTAAAGAAGACTTGTATTAATACAAACATTTCAAATTAGAAAGTAAACCTTCATATATATATATATATATATATATATATATATATATATATATATATATATATATATATATATATATATATATATATATATATCACGAGGTAGATGAAATTCGATCTCTTGAGGATGTTCATATATCCCATATGAATTGGCCACGGGTAATTTAAGTATTTATTACGATCTTCCGTTAAATATGTGTTATAACGTTAAACTTCATCGAAATTGAAGTAAAATTAGCAAGAGTATGAAATCTTTTTGCATTGCCCATAACTTAAACAGTTAGTTCCAATTGATTCAGGATTAAAGTTAGGCAATTAATAATTTAATTAATCCATAGTTCCAATTTAATTAAGATTAAAATTAATTTGGCAATCAATATTTTATTCCCTAAATATTATTTAGAACAAAACATAGATATTGGCATGCATGACACTGATGTAACTCCTTTTCAGATTTTCTCTTCCCAAAAGTTTTGGCATTGCATGTGTGTGTGGAGAAATGCAAATTTGAAGACATCCATACATATAAACCAAATAATACAAAATAAAAGGGAATTTATGCTTTACTATTTGTCTTTCTCTTTGGCTTCTTTCATTGACTTTTTTATTCGATGTTTGTTATTTAATCATGATCTTTTTCAAAAAAGAAACTAAACTTTATGATACAATGATTTAGGACAAAAATGTTATAAATACATAAGTTTATTACGTTGTATTTATATTCCACGATGTGTTGGTATCAATCAACTATCTTACAGATTATAGTTTTTTTTTACAATTCTAACGATGGTTGAAAATGCCAATCAGTAATTATTATTATATATTTTCATAACTAAAATAATTCATCATACTCCAACTCACATCACTCGGTTGATCTTTGTAAGATCATCTAACAAGGTCAACTACTCTTATACATGAAACTAATAGCAAATTCTACTGTGCACCCGGGGAGAGAGAGAGAGAGAGAGAGAGAGAGAGAGAGAGAGAGAGAGAGAGAGAGAGAGAGAGAGAGAGAGAGAGAGAGAGAGAGAGAGAGAGAGAGAGAGAGAGAGAGAGAGAGAGAGAGAGAGAGAGAGAGAGAGAGATGGCATTATGGTGATTTTACATAGCAAGAAAGGGTAGCTTGGTAAAAACACATTTCGCTATTTCTAGTTTATGGAATCAACACATAGGGATAGGGTAGCTTCCTCCTCAATTATTCTGAGCATCTGGTGGACTGCACCTGCTATCTCGTCTGCTGAATTTAGCCTGCATCCTTCTTCCACCTGCATATGTTTTCCCCATTTTTCATGATTAATTGAAATATATATATATATATTATTTATGCTCAATGTTTCCTTAATTTTAATTACAAGACAAACAAACTAAACTAGGAAACATCAACGTTTTTGGAAAAAACATCCTTTTCTACCTATCATTTCCAAAACATTAACGGAATTAGGTCATACCTGGTGGAATTCCCAAAAATACCCTCCCCATTGTACGTTTTAATAATTTATTTTTTCCCTAGAAAACCCAAACCCAAAACCATGCACTCAAAATTAAACACATCGAACTTTGAACTTTTGGGTTTATTACGGACTCTCTTTGTTATTTCGTTTTCCTTGCCATGAGAAATTTTTTGTTTTCCAAGAAAAAGAAATTTGTGTGTAATGATAAAAATAGCAAGTACTGGGAGCATCTCTAAAGCTGGTTTTTTGCATTGTGAAGTCATCCAATGTAATGTCATTTTCATCTTCACACTTTTGCATGAACACTATATACATGAACAAGTATTTGTTTTTGTGTATAATAATGCAGATGGATGAAAAACAACGGTTGGGATGCAATGCAGGGTTTATCATCCAAGTATTATGAAGAGCACATGCTATCTATCTATCTTACGTACCTTAACACTGATGGAGTAGAGAACCAAAGGGTCCAAGGTGGTGACATTGAGGTGTAGTACGGACATATGAAGTGTTTGAAAACAAGCCACCATTTTCGAGAGCTGAGTGAGCCGTTTATGCGATAGGATCCGGATATTAGCATGCGTTTCGATCAAAGTCACCTCGATGTCTGCAATTGCTGCCTTGCTTTTTGAAGTGTACTTGTTAGGAATTTGAGAGCAAGTGTATTGTGGGTAAGAAAAGAATTGTGAAAATGGAGGGGGAGTTGATGATTCGTTGAAATTATTATTATGTCCTCCCTCGTCTTCTTGCTGTTGTTGTTGTTGTTGACTTAAGATGAACTTTTGAGCTTCAAGAGACTGTAACAGATGTTCAAGCTCCTTCACAAACTCTATGGCACCACCAACTATGGAAGCTTGGTCGCCCTGCAGGTTAAAGAACACAAGGGGTATAAATAATTGTTGAGCAAACCAGAGTTCAGGGATCGAATCAGCTATTTGTTTTATAGGTTTTTTCTTCTGGAAATTAGTACAAGTTTAAATAATTAAGTCAACCATACGAAACTGTAAAACTTTGGCTTGTTATTGTTGTTCATGTTTCTCCTTGGGTCCATATAAGATTAAATGCATTATATCCGACAAATTGACACGAAAAGTGATCTCTAAAAAGAAGAGAAATGCTTTTGGAGATCAAGCACTGTTAATCACAGTGTTTAAGATTTTTGTACCAGGAGAGAGATTGAGAGATATGCCAAGATTTCTGACCGTTTTGACCTTTGGCGTAATCGGTATAAACCAAGTCTTTCAAATCCATGGTTGTCTTGTTCAAGATTCACCGTTAAAAAAAAAAATGAATTCTTTCTAAACTTTGAAAATTGTCAAGATTCAAATTTTAGTAATTTAACTTGAGCACAATCTACATTAAGCATATGCTTTAGTACTTTCGTTACTTTTTAAAATAGTTTAAAAAGACCATATATATATATATGAATCTGCATTGCAATCTCTTGCACAATATTTTGGAATTTTTACTGCGACAAAAAGTAGATTGAAAATAAAGCTAAGAACTTTTCAAGATCTTTTGAAGATAAAGAAAGAAGAAAAAAAAAGAATGTGAATTGAAATAATTGAATTTGAGTCGACTATTTTATGGAAATTAAACAGGAAATAATTGAAATCCAAATCCCCATATATCCGAAATGTTCTTTGATTCATTAATCTACAAAAATAAATCAAGGATGAACTGTATCAAAAACCCTATGAATATATTAAAGAGAAAGTGATTAAATAAGTAAAAGAAACTAACCCTTTGGACGTAAGATTCCGGCATGAGAGAACGCAAGACGGCGAGATGCTCATTCATTTGTTTCCGGCGATTCCTCTCGACGGCAATGTGAGTCATTCTTTGAGTTTCAGCTTCTTCTTTATTCTTGCTAACCCTAGGCCTTCTTCTCCTCTTCTTCTTCCCTCCTCCTTGTATCCCTAAATTCGGATTGTTGCCGTTGTTATTATTACTGTAGTTCTTCTCTGGGACTTTGCCACCGCAGTACGCTTGCACTGCCATAGACATCTTTGTGGTGGTTGTAGTTAGAGATGAAGTGGAACTCATAATTTCCATGGCAGCAGCAGCACCTGTGAGTTCTTGACACAATTGATTTAGAGGAGGGTTAGGGTTTTCGTTATCAAGATGGTAGAAGAAACTACTACAAGGATTAGTGTTAGTAGTTGTGGTTTCAGAGGAGTCATTGCAGCTAAAAGGGGTTGCAGAGATGGTGTCATAGATTATGAAGTTGAGGAGTTCATTGGAAGAAAGTGTTTCCAAAGCCATGCTCTCTCTCTTTTTGTTATCTAATGTGTGGCAACTTTAGGCTTTTGTGTTTGTTCACATATATCTATTTATATTATATGAGGTAGAGTGGTGTAACCCTATGCTACTATTCAACTCGCTCCTTTTATCTTCTTTAACTTTTTTCTTAGGCTAGATTGACTAGTAATCTATTACATTTACCAATATTAGCCATGAAATTCGTCTGAACGGGTTATTATTATTAGTATTTTCAGACCACCAAAAAAACTCTAGCTCGAAGGTGACTAGATGTGTATTAAAGTAAGTGGGGTTATTTTTGGCTCATTAATTAGGGTTAAAATAAGTTGAAAATAATTTTTTTGGCTCACTGATCAGCGTTAAAATAAGTAAATAATAATTTATTTTTTGACTAACTGACTAGGGTTTCTCGAGTATAATTTTTTTTAGAAAAATGGTATGTAGTTTTACTATAATTGTATCGTAACTATAGAATAGTTATCAATTATTAGAGTTCGTCTAAGTGGTTATTATTATTAGAGTTCTTTATTGATTTTTATTATATAGGGTTATCTGTCTAAGCTTATAAACGAAGAAGATTTTTCTTAAATTTTATTGTTGACAATAGTAAGTTAATAGCAAAAAATATAGTTTTCTCTCCAAGTTCCTACGTAATATGGGTTCACCGTCAATCTTTGTTTGCCGCCGTCTACAATTTTATATATTCATCACATTGTGTGTGCTTCCACAATCTTGTAGGGTTCCAATGAGAGCCCTAACTTTCCTCGTGGTTGGGTGTGGTTGACCTCATTTATCTGAATGACCATCTCACTAACTTTGAAAGCTCTACCTTGAATACGTTTGTTGTAGTACTTTTTCGGGCTAGCTTTGACGGATGTGGGTTAGCTCTCGTTTTTCCACAACCGGTTCAAGGTTGTGACATAGGTTTTGGTTGAAGTGTTTTTATTTGAAGTCATGGACTCGTAGTAACCTAAGTGTCAGTTCAAGGGGAGTACAACATTGGTGCCATATACGAGGATAAACGAAGTTTCTTGGGTGCTTACTCATGGGGTTGTCCTGTATGACCAAAAGACAGTGGAAATTCATCGATCCAGATCCCTTTTGCCTTGCCCAGGTGTTTCTTAATACCGATAAAGTGAAGTGTTTTTTGTAATCTACTGATCAGCTTACTAGCCTTTGAATGAACTTTTTGTAAATTGTAATTCATTTTTACCAACCAATGTGTGGCACTATAAATTTGGTAGGAAGTTTTTCCATGTAATTTGATGATGCTCCGGTCGGTTATTGTTGCCAACGGTTCTGCCTCGATCAACTTGGTGAAGTAGTACACCGCCACCGTAATGCCCTGTTTCGAATCATTTCCCATTGCGGGGTAATGATCAAGGAGTGAGTATTAGTAGACTTAGAATCCTTGAAGAATTGATTTTGGACTCATTTGGAGGTGAATGATGTAGTTCGGGTGATCTAGGTATTCAATTTGTGTTTTGGAGCCCAAGGGTATCGGTAAAGGCGTTGGTTCAGGCCTTTATGAATTTTATATTTTATTTAGGTTGGTTTTTAGGCTAAATAAAGTTGATAGAAGTGTAGGTCTTCTCGTTACCATTTCGTGGATATAAATAACATCTAAAACGGATAAATGATGCAAAATTATGACCATTTGAAGTTAGAAGGTTTTTGGGCAAAATCAGGTACGTATGGCGTACCAAGTGGTAACACAAGGCGTTCAAAAGGGAAATAGACGTGGGCCAACTTGGGAACGCATGGCGTTAGGGTTTGGTCCCTTTATAAGCATCATTATGGACCGAAACCTTTTCCATTTTTCAACCTCCAACCTCTCTAACCCTAAGGACGAAACCCTAGCCTCCATTTATGCATTTCTTGAGCTTTATGGTGATTTATGAGTGTTTTGATGCTTGAGGAAGAAGAACAAACTTCTTGAAGGGTCGTTGCTTGACTTGGAGCTTTTGGATCCAGGATTTCTGCACCTAGATCTATCTTCTGGAGGTATAAAGTCTGAACCTTAACAACTCTTTCATGTATATCTAGATAAGTAGTATTGTGTTATGGTTTTGGTCCCTTTGAGGTGGTTCTTGTAAGTAGAAGTCGCTCTATGACCTTTGAGCTTCATATTTGGTCCTTGTTGAGGTTATGGAATCATAAAGTTTGGATCTTGAAAGATAAAAACCTTCCATGCATGATTTTGTAGTCATTTGATGAAGCATGGGACTTAGGGTTTTGATTTGGGTCCCATTGAGTTATGCTAAGTCATAAAGTTGGAAACTTTATGACTTAAGAAGTCCCTTTGAATCAGATCTGGAAGTTTGGACTAAGATCTTAAGGTAAAAGCTTGCATCTTGGCCTCTTCATAGAGTTGGAATGCTTGAAATCATGACTATTTTGGACCATGCAAAGTTGCCAAGTTGTCAACTTTATGGATTAAGTTACTGATATGAAACTATTTTGAAGATTTGGACGTTGGAATTAAGGTATTAAAACTTTAGGGTAATCTTTGGTCATTAGTCGGGAACGTCGTGTGTTCATCTCAAGAATGTGGCGTGTTCCGGCAGGCGGTCCTGATCCGCAGTCAGGCGACGAACATCGAACACTCCACTAGGGAATGTGGCGCATTCGTCTCATCAGTGGGCTTTTGTGGGCTTTTAGACTTGGACTATTGAAATGGGCTTTGGTTGGGCTGGATTGTTTCTTTGGGCTAAGAACTATCTATTTGGGCTCTGGTTGGGCCTCAGGACCTTAAGTGGGCCTTAGGTTGGTTTGGGCCTAATTTGGAAAATTGGGTCATTGGTTGATTAATTGGCCATTGGGCCTTTTAGGTTATAGTTGGGCCATAGTGTTGGACAGGTAGGGGTAAAATGGTCTTTTTACCCCGGGTATGAAATTATAATTATAGATTAGAACCGAATTGCTAATTGGGTGTCATTTAATATTGGTAGCTCCGGTAAGTGGACAAGGCATCAGTTAAGGATTTGTTTCAGGAAGCTTCTGCATTCGAGGTGAGTCTCCTCACCATACCAATGGGTCGAAGACACCAAGGCCGACCTATTATGTGTTATGTGGAATGCTAGTTAAGTACATGATATGCTAGTTGATTATGTGGTATGTGGTATGCTAGTTGTCTTTGTGATGCTTGCATGAAAGACCTCGAGGGGGGGGGGGGGTTCCTAAGGCACTTGGGTGTAAGATCTTGGAGGGTTTCCATGGCATCCTTAGTAAAGACCTTGGGGGTTCCCGAGGTACTAGGGTGTAAGACCTTGGAGGGTTTCCATGACATCCTTAGTAAAGACCTCAGGGGGGATTCCCGAGGCACTTGGGTGTAAGACCTTGGAGGGTTTCCATGGCATCCTTGGGCTAAGACCATGTGGGGGTTCCCATGGCACCCGGAGTAAGAACCTGGAGGGTTTCCAGGGCATCCTTATATGTTTGTATGTATGGTTTATATGACATCCTCATATGTTGTATATATGGGTTATATGGTAGTGGGTTTAAGACCATGTGAGGGTTCCCATGGTACCCAGTGTAAGACCTTGGAGGGTTTCCATGGCATCCTTATATGTAGCCTATACGGTTTATGTGATTTTTATGGTTTATGTGATTATGTGGGGTATGCTCTGGGGAACTCACTATGCTTCGTGCTTACAGTTTTGTTTATGGTTTCTGGTACCATCGGTTTGGAAAGGAAGGGTCCGACTTGATCGTAGCGCTCACACTCGTGCTTTCCGCAATATTTGATTTTGGGATGAACTCTGATAAATGTTTTTAATCATAAATGTTTTGGAAAGCTTGGATTTAAAAGATCTCTATGTTTTGACTATAATAAAAATAAAAAATTTACCCTCGATTTTTGGGTCATTACAACCACGACTAAGAAATTTACTTTGACCGAATCTTCAGGGAATGGTTTGTCAATATCGATGCCCTATTGGTGGAAAGGTCAAGGGATTTTCATATTGGTAAACAATGTAGTTGGAAGATTATCTACTGGGGAAAATGTTTTGTATTCCATGCATTTTTTAGTCGTTTTTGTTCCTTCTTTGTACATGTCGGGCCAATAGATGCCCATGTGTAGGACTTTCACTATAAGTGTCCTAGCGCCTTCATGTGCCCCTTGTTGCTCCCATGTGTGTATCATCTAGGACAGTTTGTCCTTCTGTCTTGCTTATGCATTTCAACCAAGGTGTTAGGTATAAATTCATGTATACTATTTCGTTTCTGATTGCGTATTGTGGAGCCTATATCTTAATCTTTCTTGGTTAACCATTGACATCTTGGAGGATATCATGTAGTAGGTAGTTATAGATGATCAAATGTTATATAGGCCAGCTTATTATAAGCGTTGGCTTAATTATTGTCTCTTATGGAGATTTCTTGTAACATCCCAAAAATAGTGATAAAAGTTTTCATTTTTAAAATCGTCAAAACCATACATCATATGTCTCAAAACCATCATAATACAAATGTATCAAAATCATCAAAGTAAAATGATCATCGATGTAGAAATCATAAGGGGATGTTGTGCAGTCAAGTCGGGCCCTTCCCCTTGGAACTGGAAGTACATGAAAATGTTTAAATCATAATTTATAAGCACAAAATTTAGTGAGTTCTCCAAAATACAACATACCATACAAATGGGCCCAACCAAACATGTAAATGAGCCCAACACAACATATATACAAATAATCCTAACCAAATCATGTAAATGGGCCCAACCCAACATATATGAAATGGGCATAGTCTAATCATATAAATGGGCTCAGTCCAACATACATATAAATGAGCCCATCACAAGAAATAATAATTGGGCCTAGCCCAACATATAATAAATGGGACTAACTCAACATAGAAATGCAATAGTCATAAAGATAGCTAGCATCCTACATAGTAAAGTTTGAAGATTCACTTGTCTCATGTAATTGGCCACAACACAGCTCACAAGTCAAGTTATTGGTGCTACAACACACCTATCGAATCAAACAAGGTCCAACCTTAGTCTATACTCTAAAACTGGTACATGACCAAATGTCAACTCAAGTGAAAGTCACAGTCAACACCCAAAGTCACCAGTAAAAGTCAGGCGTCCAAAATTTACTTCAGGGGATCACCATCTCGGGGCCTCCTATTGGTCACTTTGTGGCCTAATAAGGACAAAACAGTCATGTGATACCCCAACCGCCACGTCGTGGGAACTGGATCAAGACATCTTAAAAGGTTAAGTTATTTTCCTTCGATCCAAAGAGAACCAAAGCTCAGATCTGTTTCTTCCCATGGTCTTATCAGATACAGTTTCCAACTTTATCCATTGAGATATCCCACTAAGTCTAGATCTCAATTCTAAGGTCCAAAAAGGCAACTTAATGCATGGGATCCAACCAATAAGCACTTAACCCATGAATTCCTTATCCCAATACTTCCAAAATGTTTAGAGACATGCATACCCCCATGCATGTCCTCTCCCAAATTTAGGTCAAAAACCCAATATCACCTAGAATTCATGCAAGCTCCCAAATCACCACCACTTCTTAGATCTGTGAGGTATAATGCGCTTTGGGCATAGAGAAACCATAAAGTTGCAAACTTTATCCCTTCAACCCATACAAACCACAATAAGGGACCATAATATGACATAAAACCTACATCTATAGAGAAAAACATCAAAATATGGAAAGTTGAGTACTTACAAAGAGTCCAAAAGGTGCACACAAGTAAAAGGGAGGTATATTTCATTAATCAAGGCACCAACTCTTCTTTTTCTTCCTTCAAAACCACCAACAACATGCAAAATGAGCATAAAAGCTTCAAAAAGGGTTAGGGTTTGGCCAACTTAGTGCCACGTCATGGCACCCATTTAAGATGTGCGGTTCCAAACGAATTTGTCACGTCGTGGTGATACAATCACCACATCGTGGCGAACCAGATTTTTAATGTAACATC
The DNA here is from genome assembly GCF_051521515.1 of Lactuca serriola. Lineage (NCBI taxonomy): Eukaryota > Viridiplantae > Streptophyta > Magnoliopsida > Asterales > Asteraceae > Lactuca > Lactuca serriola. Next base: position 26,477,396 of record NC_136410.1, read on the forward strand.
CCAAAATTCATGACCAAAAAGTTCATTGTTAATATAACTAAAACACATTTGTAACTTTGTTAACATATTGAAAATCATTTTAAATAAAACATTTATCAGAGTTCATTACCAGAAATCACATATTGTGGAAAAACATAGGTGTATGCGCTGCGATCATCCCAAGCTCCTTTATTGAAAACTGGAGGTACCTGAAACCAAAACTGAAAACCATAAGCACGAAGCTTAGTGAGTTCCCCAAATACTACATACCATACATATCAACTGATCTATACATGCCATACATAACTATGAGCCATACATATATCATAATCAATAAAGGTGTTATGTGTCGCACATAGTCTTGCTATTATACCACGGGCCGCCACGTGGTCTTTCTTGCCAAGTCGGGGGGCACCCCCTACGTCTTACAGACAAGTGCCAAGAGCCACCTCCTAGTCTTCCATGCAAGCATCACAAAGACAAATAGCATACATACTACTCTACTTAACTAATTATCATACAGTGTGCTAGGAACCACGTCCTAGTCTTTAATAAATACTGCCTAGGGCTAACCCCCGGGTACTATACATAAACCAAATGGGCCGGCATTGGTGCCTTCAACCCATACAAACAGTGAGGAGACTTACCTAGAATGCAGAAGCTCTTCAGAATAAATCCTAAGATGCTACCCCGCCGACTTTCCGAGCTATCAATACTAGAACCAGATAAAATCTTAGTTAATAGGCAAAAACCCTCAAGTTTGGCCCAAGTTCAAACTTGGTCAAAATTCAACGGTCAACGGAAGTAAAAGTCAACAAATCCAACTTCAGGCTGAGTACGCCCAACATACTCAACTCGTACGCATGGCGTACTTACCAACCATAATCGGGACCCCATACGAGTACGCGCAGCGTACTCAAATGTACGCCTGGCATACTCGGCTAAATGTCACTTTTCCATTAAGTTCTTAATATCTTAAGTCCTTTCATCCAACACTTAGATCTTGTCCGACAATATCATTCTAAGTCATAAAGTTTCCACCTTTATGACTTTCCACGTCTATAAAAGGTCCAAAAGCTAAAACCTTAACTTATTAATGCATTAAGACATCATGATACTCTCATGGAAGGTATAGAAAGATCAAGATTACATTTTTATGGATCCTAAAAGCTCCATAATGGATAAAGTTTCAAAATTTATCCATTAGAATGCTCCAAACCACCAAGATCTAGCCTTTAAGCATCAAATGGGACCAAAAGTGCATCTTTTTCAACTTAATCCATTAAGTCGAAGTATCCAACCTTCAGATCAGAATCATAATGATCTTTAGATGTATAAAGGTTCCAACTGTATCCATAACAAGGTCACAAACTTTCAAGATCTACACTTTATGCTCTAAAATGACCAAAAGCTCATAACATACAAAACTAGGTAGATCGAACAAATGCATCACCAAGATTCAAACTTTATACATCTAGAAGATTGATCAAGGTGAACAAAGTCCAGATGTACAAGATCCAATGCAACCAACACTTCTATAAGAAGTTCCTTCTTCTCCAAGGTGCACTATGCATACTCCAAAGCACTCAAAATCACTTTCTTTTAACTCACAAGGCTTATCTAAGGTTAGGGTTTCATGAAAGCGGTGTTGGAGGGGTGGAGGCTAAGAATGGAGTGGGTTTGGGGGAGTTAAGGAGCTTAAATAGGGCTTAAACCATGAATATAGTGTTTGGGCACTTATTATGTACGCCCAGAGTACTCCTAGTATGCCTAGCATACTCAGGATTCCATTAGTACGCCCATCGCACACCTTTTTGTACGCCCATTGTACTTAGAACATAACTTCTTCGTTCTAACTCCGTTTTCAATGTTCTTTATATCTAAGGAAAGGTATTGAGGAGCTCTACAACCCTATATAATTACTTTTGACTTAAAACACATCGAAGTAAAATCCATAATTCATAAGAGAAGTCTAAAACACTGCATTCCCGTTTTACCCTTTGACTCCAAAATGCAAACTGAACTATTGGGTTAGATATCTACATTACTCACATCCAAATGGGCCTAAATCTTACCTTTTCAAAGGCCCTAATCCTTATGATGACCGCTCTTCGGGCCACAGCCTCAAATTAGGAATTGATTCGGAACAAGGCGTTACAACTCTCCCACGATTAAATTAGATTTTGTCCTCGAAATCGTTCACTACCATCCCCAACATACCAGGAAACCTGAGCAATACAACCACAATCCCGTGAATACCACAACCTTCCCAAGGCAACCGAAACAAACCCTAACAGAACTTTCCAAACCCAACGAGAATGAATCCTTAATCCTTTACAGAGGACCACATATACCCTTCTGAGACCTGAAATTTGCATTGCTCTGACTCATCGATAGACCGACCCTGCTGAATCATTGTCGTGCCAATTCCTTATCGAATAATTGATCGAACAACCACTTCTGGTCCTGATTATCTCGGTGTTACCAACTGAATGATATCACTTACCATATCCGGATGTCGAACACCCATCTTAACAAATAGTCCAAATAATCCTTCGAGTAGAGGATCCATCTCTACAACGGTTAGACTCAGATGGGAGTTGCACAGCATAGTCAAATTGATTACTTTGAGATTATTTAATCCCACTACAATTGGCTTAGCAACTCCCAGTCAATGACTACTCCACATAAGGATCCCAAATCACTGCCGCTACTCGGAATACCATACCGCCATCTAGCTGTTTTCAATATCAACCATGACTTCCCTGGATCCCAATCTTGCCTGCCACTATGCGAAATATCGGATTCCTACCCGGTTGCTGAGCCAACAAGAAACCTTGCATTCGTCCCACACGACCTCCAAATGATACATCGTCTAACGGCCATATCTATACCGCCACTCATGGCTCCTTCAATCCTCTTGATCCATCCGATCATGATAGGCTAACAATCTGTCGCCACATAATCCAACGCAAAAAGGTGAATTCTACTAAAATAATTGTAGTCTTACATCATGCCCGGTATCCTTTGACCTACCGTTTCCCGAATCTGATCATACTGTGGCCTACTCACATTCGTACGGCTAACCCGTCTTGGCCTATATCATCTGAAGGAATCTGTGAGTGAACCACAAATCTGTCACATTCTCACTATCGAATAGGGACTGGTGAATGCTATGAGCCACCCCGTAATCTTACAACACTCCCATACTAACTGACCACTAGTGAATGCTACAGGCCACCCTCACGGTCTTACTATACCACTATACTAGCGGCTAACTAACGAATGTGACGGGCCACCCCCACAATCTTACAACGTTTCTAGTTTATTTTCCAACTAGTTAATGCTACGGTCCACACCGTAGTCTTACAACACTTCTATACTACCTGCTAACTAGTGAATGCCATGGGCCACCCCGTAGTTTTACAACACTCGTACACTGTTTGCTGACTAATGGTATGGGCCACCCCACAGTCTTACCACATTCCCCATGGTATCTGGCTGTTGGTGAATGCTACGACTATCCCACAATCTTACAACACCTTACCTGCTATCTGGCTATTGGTGAATGCTACGGCTATCCCATAGTCGTAGAATCCCTTCCATGCTATCTGGATGCTGGTGAATGCTACGATAATCCCACAGTCTTACATCACTTCCTATGCTAACTCAACCACTGACCATCGCCTTACCGTTGATTATAAATCCCAACACATCCAAAGTCGAGCACACATATGGTCTAACATCCCGCAGTCTTACATCACTTGGTTCCCCATAGTCTGCTACACATCAATCAGGTGTGGTCCCAAAGTCGGGAAGTTTTCTGAACTTCCAATTCACATTATCCTTCAGACAGGCAGCCACTTAGCTACCTTTCCTTTCCTGATGGGGATACAAGCTCATCCCAATTTCATACTTGCTTCTACCCTGGGTACCTGAACGGTTCTACCCCATTTTGATCCGACTAAGTCTCCATGTCATACGAGAAATGGAAATATTTTCGATCCTTCCTACCTTCCAATGGTCGATTTGCTAACAACCGTCACTTACTAATGCTAGTGATCCATTACTAACAAAACTTAAAAGACCATACAACCTCTGAAGACTAGATGAAAATTTTCTGAATCCTAGCAATACTGATAACTCCAGATGCCTTGAAATAATATCGTACTCATATCTTGAAGTCCAATTAACTGATGCTCAGAGCAAAACATCGGTAATAGACCACTTCCTTGGCAACCCCATGAGTCAATTTGAGCACAATGAATGAACCCTCCGAATCCTGATGAGGATAGACAACCACCCTTCTGAACCCTAACCGTAGACCTTCCATATAATTCCCCTAAACCGATCTCGATTATGAGCCAAAATAACGTTGAACACCCCGAACCAGCAAAAGGGAAACAACCTTACACTAACCACTAACTATTCACGGCATGCAAATGGCATATGACACTACTTGAATATGTAACTCATATTTGAGTAAAGAAATGAACCAGATATATGCTTTACCCAAACTGATGCAAGATTCCAACAACCATAAGCACATATATAACTAACCTGAAAGAAGGAAAAAGATACATACATGTATAACTCAACTCCTCTCTGCTGGGGCTCCTTCCCTACCTTCTTGTCCATTGGTGATCCTCAAAGAAGTCGGAGCAGGCACACTCACTACTCCTCCCATCAACAACGGACAATCGGCCTTCTTGTGGCCAACCCGATCACAGTGAAAGCATAACGAACTTGCTCCCGGAGGACAGTCCATGTTGGCGTGGCCAACCCGGCCACACTTGTAGTAGCCCAAACCCCTGGAACGACAAGCTCCATTGTGCAGTTTCCCATACATGTTGCACCGACTCCGGTCCTACTGGCCTCTCAAAAGCTGATCGGAAGTCTTGGGTCTCTTCCCGGGACCCTCCAATATGTGCACCTGATCTGAACCCCTTTTCCTGATATGCTCCAAGTCAATCTCCCGCTCTCGGGCTTTAAAGATCATATCATTCAGGATCTCGCACCCTAAAATACTCACGAATTTCCTGATGTCATCCCGCAACATATTGTGATACTTTACTTTCTTCATCTCCTCGTCTGCTACATATTGCGGTACCAATAAATCCCTCTCCTGGAACTTGACAGTGATCTCTGCCACCGTCTCAGTAGTCTGGAGGAGATCCAGGAACTCTCACGCCAACTGCTGCACCTCAATCGTCAGTGGAAACTCAGCTCAGAAGCTAGTCGAAAAGTCATCCCATGACATAGCATCAACCACATCATCACCCAACTCACTACCTATCTCCTCCTACCAATCATGTGGCCGATCCTTCAACAGGAAGGAAGCATATATGAACTTTGCCTCATCGGGGCAGAAACTCGTCCTGAACGCGTTAACTGTCACACCCCGAAACCAAAGGCGGAAACGTTCCGGGGCGGAGGACGTCATGAATATCACAACCAATGTACATAGTAAGCATAGTAAACACAAAACTTTACATTACATAGATTCATTTACATTGTCTGAAAACAAAGATTTACATGTGTTATACATATATATCATATGAACAAAAGTAAAGACGTGTCTTCTATGTACTTCGTCTTCGCCAAAAGGATCGATGGGTACCTGTCTAATGTGGACCTGAGAATACTAGTTTGAAAATCAGCATAAAGCTGGTGAGTTCATAAGTGTTTTGTTTTCTGAAAATGAACATGTTTCCTTTAGTTTTCTGAAAAGTTGTTATCCAAGAAAATCCCATATTTTCTTATAAAGACAATTTAGTTAAAGTTCTGAATTTTCGTTAAGTACAACAGTGTATAGTTTATTACATAAAACTATATATTGAAAACCACTGGGAATTACCATCCAGTACAACAGTAGATATTTTTAATACATTAAAATATTGATTGTAAACCATGGGAATACCATCCCGTACTAGATATAAGGTAGTTTTAATACACAAAACTATAGATTAAAAGTCATGGAAATACCATCCCGTACTAGATATAGATTGAAAACCATAGGAATACCATCCCGTACTAGATATAGATTGAAAACCATGGGAATACCATCCCGTACTAGATATAGATTGAAAACCATAGGAATACCAACCCGTACTAGATATAGATTGAAAACCATGGGAATACCATCCCGTACTAGATATAAGAACTATAGATTGAAGATGGATATAAAATCAAATCCGTGAATAAACTTATATTAATACGTATTGTAAGTCGGGTAACCATGCTAATACGACACCGAGACCTCCTTAACATTCGTCAGACGTCGGACGATTTCCAGAATTTCTCACCCCAGGCATGCCCGCCTAACTGTAGCTAGCAGTTTAGGTGTGGGATTGTCAGTCCCGAATATATCTATTCACAAATTCCACGCTCTCCCTCCAGGTGACTCTGGTTACACTTCCGGGGAGGATTTACTGATAACCCAAAGAGTTTAATAATGACGAATCTCACAAGCTAGTATTAAATTATTCACGGTGTTCTCGGACGTTATCAAACATACTAATCGTTTTGAAACATAATACGGTAAAAACAGTTTAATACAATGGAATTATCTGGCAGTGTACTCTAAATTAAACAGAGATAAACTGAATCAGACATAGTTTATCTATTAATTTACATAAATCTGTGCTCATGAAACAAGAACTGAAGATCCTAAATTATTCCCATAATAATTTGATTGGTTTGATTGTTTCCTTTACTGTAATTGAAATCCATGTAATTATATTTGATAAAACATCCCTTATGCTCCGCATAATACATAAGGGGTAAAGATATCGAAAGTTTGCCAGATATTTATAGAGTCACATCATTTTTAAATTTTGAAACCATTTATAGTTTGCTTGTATCCCCCCCCCCCCCCCCCCGCGCCCTGAAAACATTGAAAAACACTGAAAAATGTGTAGGGGTATGAACTCACCAGTCGAGGAACGTGTCGTCTAGGATGCTAAGTGTCAGATCGAGGCTTGATAACGCGTGAGGTTCCTATGTAATATGAAATGATACACAATTGTATCTAATTAGACTTCAAACCACTAATTAGATAAGAGTAAACACTTCTAGACGCGAAAACACTTCAATTCAAGTGTTTAGAGTGACCCAGGTAGCATCTATGGACGAGTATGACTTGGATATGGAGTTTACTCTTCAAGATTTTACGGCCGTAAACTCATGGTGGATGTGTTCTTGGTTGCTAAATAGCCTTATAACTCATGAGGGGTGATGCTAGGCTTGGTTTCAATGCATTTGAATGAGATTTGAACATCCTAAGGACCATTTGAGGAGTTTACGGTAGTAAACTATGATTTTACAGCCGTAAAATCTTATGTGCCATGTCTTAAGGTGTTTTGGTGGTCCTAGGTAAATTACAATGCACATAGGAAGGTTCTAGGGTTGATTCCATGGCTTAGGAAGTGATTGGGACTTGAATTGACCTTGGAAAAGTAGTTTACGGTCTATGAAGATGTTCTTGGGAGTTTCCTACCTTAAACACATGATTTTACAACCGTAAACTCATGTTTGTCCATGATTCATGGGTTTTAGTGGTTATAGGTTAAGCATACAAAGTTCTAGTTCCAATTCCAAGCCATACAAGGTGTTAAAGGCACTTTAACACCCATTGGAGGAGTTTATGGTCTAAGGAGGTCTGTTTACGGTCCAATAATGTTCTTGGGCCGTAAACTCAAGTTTTTCCCATTTGTGTATGTTTTGGTGCATTTCTTGAAGGAGTTTAAGGTTCTATGCATTCACGGAAGTTTATTGGAGGTGTTTAGGGGAAAACTAACACCTCAAATGATGATTATGGTCCATGAATGAGGGTTTATGGTCCAAGCATGTTCTTGGGCCGTAAACTCAAGTTTACCCCCTAAATGGTAAGATTCCGGTGCTCTAAGTCCATTCCTGCAAGTCCAAAGCTCTTAACTAAGCACTATAAGTGATTTGGAGGGGTTTTGGGGCTTCAAAACCCTCTTTAGAGGTGTTCACGATTTTGGGAGGTGTTCCCAACCGTAAACACATGTCTTTGGTGCATTTGGGTGGTTTAAACATGAATTTGAAGGCTAAAGATGCTAATCTATGAGTTAGGATAGTTACCTTAATGATTTGAGGCTTGATTTGGATGATTTTGGATCAAAATCGGATTTTAGAGAGAGAGTAGTGAGAGAAAGTTATGAGATGGGCAAAAGGCTTTAAATGAAGGTCCACTCATCCTTTATATAAGGTTTGAGTTTGTGGCTCAGAGGAAATCTACCCGATACTAACGTTAGACGAGGCTTTTGGTCGCACCCGATTAAGTTGTTGTAACCCAACGTGGTCGAAACTAAAATTTTTCTAATTGTTAATTTGGAATATTTGATTGAGTTATTATCTTATTTGAACACCCATTAAGTCATAATGAACGGCATTAAATTTAATGACTTAATTTAATAACGAAATGGAAACAATTCGAAAACGACAAATTTTATTGACAGAATGGGTTAAAATGACGGAAAGAATTTCGGGCCGCCACGTGCCTGTGAGCCATACATATCAACTAATCCATTCATGCCATACATAACTGTGAGTCATACATATACCATAATCAAATAAAGGTGCTATGTGCCGCACATAGTCTTGCCATTATGCCACAAGCCGCCACATGGTCTTTCTTGCCAAGTCGGGGGCCACCCCTAGGTCTTACAGACAAGTGCCAAGAGCCACCTCCTGGTCTTTCATACTGTAGTGGTGTTGATTATGATGGCATGTGCGGAATTAGAAAGATCTAATGAATCATCATGTAAAATCAAGAACACAAGGAGTAAATAAATCTTTGTAAGCTCTTATTAGATCTAGAAAGAATATACAAATGGGTTTGTACAAAGTTTCTCTCTCTAGTCTAACACTCCAAATAGATTCACTTACATAATGGGAGTCACTCACTTCCTATTTATAGGAAAGACTCAACCCATTTACACATGCAAAGAGGAAAGCCTAAAACACTACATCCAAGAGTGACTTTGCACCCTAACATTCTCCCCCTCAAAGTTAGGATTGGATGTCCGGCTTTAATCTCCAACGAGCTAGCGCGATCAAGACCAAACTCCCCCTCGAAGTAACACCGGTCTTCAAATCCGCAAATGAATATTCGACAAAACCGAGAAGCTTCGAATACCCATCATTCTCCCCCTTTTTATAATCAAAAAATGATTATAAAATCCACTAAGGATGAGAAGCGCCCGAGGAATAGACAATACAGTACTCCCCCTTGATGTGTGCCAAAAATGAATCACCAAAAATATTGCACGGAAAAACAATCACGAAAAAGCCACAAAAAAGTTCCAATTTATGAAAATTTTTGACTTTTTGAGTGAAAGTTGCAAGATTTTTCAAAACCGGGTAGAAATTGTCACTTTCTAAAACTTGCAGGGACCCATTGCACCAAAAACAGTCAAATATGCGAAACTCTAGCCCATTTGCGAAACCGGGCATAAAGCATAAATTTGCACAAACTGCAAGGACCAGAACTGAAAATTCTACAATTTCTCAGCTTTTATTACCCATATGTGAAGTTGGGTATTTGTTGCCAAAAATGCGAAACTGCAGTTACTCATTTTGAAAATTTCTGCATTTTCTTCAAACTTGCGAAGCTAGGCTAATTTTGCCATTTCGTGAAAATATAAGGGGCCAAATTCGAAACTATTTGCTTTCTTCCCCAATTCACATTATACAGTGAAAACTTCGCATCATCATTTCTTCGCACGTTCCTTACAAATGCTTCGCATCTTTAACCCAATTAACCAAACATGCGAAATTGATATTGAGAACCAAATGCGAACTCAATTTTGATTTCTATAACCAAATGCGAAGTGAATGACTTTCATATATGCAAACCATATCACAACCTTATATGCGAACTCAATAGATGCGAACTATCCAGATCACATCCTTATATGCGAACCCAAGTGAACATCAGAATCGATCCATAGATGCGAAGTCGATTTTTATATTTTCGCAAAATCGACATCAACGACTCCAAAATCTATCTAGTTCATTCCAAAACTATCACAGATCCATTGACTCCAAGCTTGCGAAACTAGCTTACAGTCCTTTAACCATGCGAAACCTATCACAAAAATCACCAATCGACATCAACTCATTTATCAGTCTTTTGAGTCAAACCCAGTTTAACACATCGAATATCAAACCCAAAATCGAACATATATCCTTCGCAAACCGATTCTCAAAATCACAAATAAATCTTCGATCCTTCTTGTGTTCCATCGACTCCCAATCATCATGGATCGAACTCACAGAAATTGAACTTGCGAACAACATCTTCCAAGTCGATGCTTAACATCGATCTTACAACTCTGTTTATCAAAATCGATTTTCAACTACACATCATTTGCTTTCGTTCCAAAAATTCAATTGCATCTCAATTCTGACTTTTGAATTTTGACTCTTCAATCGTATCAGTCAACAAACACAAATCGATCATTCTATCAACAAATTTTAGATCAAAACGAGATTACTTCACTATTCTACATATCTTTTTCACAAAAAATTGAGATTTCTTGATCAATTTGATCAAACTCAAACATACACAGCCGATTCACTTGATCCTCATCGGCTTGTAATAGAAGAAGCTATACACAACCGATTCACAAGTTTACAAACAATCTCCAACAATCGGTTATTCAGAATCATCAAATCGAGATTGGAACTCAAGAACAAACGTGCAATCAGATGCGTTATTTGCACGATCTAAACATACAACTCATATAAGCATATGATGCTGATGATTTATTGAATGGATTTAACACGTTGTGATGCTCACAGTTTAAAGAAGTTGAATCAAACATTTTTGGGCTAAAAAAAAACGTGAACAGTGATAAGCATTGGATTGAAGATTGGGCTCAAATGGGACATGAACTGTAACCAGTCAAATGTTGGGCTCAATTTAAACGAATCATGAACAGTAAACTTTATTTTGTTTTTGGTTTGAATTTGATCTAAACAAAAATTAATTGGATCAACTATGGGGTTGAAAACGAATTAGATCCAATGAGACAAATCGATCAAAAATGAAAAATGAAAAACACGAATCGAAATTCGTGGATGTTTTGGAATCCATTTGAGAATTTGAGATAACTTTTTGACGAATCGATATCCATTTGCAACAAAGGAATCGAATTTGGAAGATCTTGGTTCTTTTGTCGGAATGAGAAAATCTCCAAATCGAACATTGTACCACCCACCATGCGAGATGTACAACTCGTTCTTCGTGTTCTTCGTGTTCTTCATCAAACTAAGAACATCTTCAAAAGAACCACCAACACATTTGGGTTTTGACTTCAAATTCAATGCAACCATTGGAGATTGTTGCTTTGGAACCCAAATTTGTTTCACAGATTTCGGCTTCACAACATTTGACGATTTTTGTGAGTAAACCCGCTTGTTCTTCTGATTCATCTTCTTCTTCTTCTTTTTCTTTCTCATCTTTTTTCATCTTGAACACTTGATTTCATGAACAAACCCACTTTCCACAACATCAACTTTGTGAATTTGAATCAAATCTTTTGGAGTTTGATACTTGTGATTTTCTTGGATCACCAGCTTCCGATAAGGAATCATTCCTTCAAACGAATCACAAGAACACAAAATATCATCAGTTTGAACTCCAATTGGGCAAAAAACTTTTTCATCTTGAGAATCAACTTGAACTCCTTTTTCTTGAACATCAAGAACATCAAGAACATGATGATCATCAAGAACATCTTCAACAAACATAAGAGCATGAAGATCACTTGGGTTTTCAACTAGAGAAATGTATCTCTTATTAAACAAGTCTCTTTCTTCTCCTTCCTCTCGATTCTTGCTACGAGTTATCATGAACATGGAAAGATCGTACAAACATTCAATCTTCGAAAGTTGTTGAAATATCAATCTTCCATGATCATCTTTCAAACCTCCATAAGAAACCAAAGAATCCCATGAAATCAAACCTCCTTTCAACAATAATCCATAGAATTGAAATTCGTTGACTTCGTATTTTACACCTTCAATGATTACAACCCAAGAATCATACTCCAAACGCACCATGATCACAAAAACTTGAAGATTTCTAGAGAGAGAAAGTAAAAGTCACTTGAATTCTAGTGAAGAAAATCGAATTATGAATAGAATCAAAGATGAATTCGATTTCTAGAATCCAAAAACTCTCTAAACCACGAAGATCCAAGATCATAAAATGAATCACTAAATCAAGATAGCCATCAAGGATCAATTCTTGATGAAAATCAAGAACACCCGCTCTGATACCAATTGTAGTTGTGTTGATTATGATGGCATGTGCGGAATTAGGAAAGATCTAGTGATTCATCTTACAAAATCAAGAACACAAGGAGTAAATAAATCTTTGTAAGCTCTTATTAGATCTAGAAAGAATATGCAAATGGGTTTGTACAAAGTTTCTCTCTCTAGTCTAACACTCCAAATGGATTCACTTACATAATGGGAGTCACTCACTTCCTATTTATAGGAAAGACTCAACCCATTTACATATACAAAGAGGAAAGCCTAAAACACTACATCCAAGAGTGACTTTGCACCCTAACACATACATACTTCCTAGGGCTAACCCTCGGGTCATCCTACTATACGTAATACAAATGGGTCAGCATTGGTGCCTTCAACCCATACAAAAAGTGAGGAGACTCACCTCGAATGCAGAAGCTCCCCAGAAGAAATCCTTAGCTGCTGCTCCACCAGCTTTCCCAGCTATCAATACCAGAACCAGATAAAATCTTAGTTAATAGGCCAAAACCCTCAAGTTTGGCCCAAGGTCAAACTTGGCCAAACGTCAATGGCCAACAAAAGTCAAAGTTAACAAATCAAACTCTAGGCTGAGTACGCCCAGCATATTAAGCTTGTACGCATACTTACCAACCAAATTCGGGACCCCATACGAGTACGCACAACGTACTCGAAGATACGCCCGGCATACCCGGCCAAATGGAACTTTTCCATTAAGTTCTTAATCTCTTAAGTCCTTTCATCCAACACTCAGATCTTGTCTCATAATATCATTCTAAGTCATAAAGTTTCCACCTTTACGACTTTCCATGTTTATAAAAGATCCAAAAGCTAAAACCTTTATTTTATTAATCCATTAAGACATCATGATACTCTCATGGAAGGTATAGAAGGATCAAGATTACATTTTTATGGATCCTAAAAGCTCCATAATGGATAAAGTTTCCAACTTTATCCATTAGAATGCTCCAAACCACTAAGATCTAGCCTTTAAGCATCAAATGGGACCAAAAGTGCAACTTTTTCAACTTAATCCATTAAATCCAAGTCTCCAACCTTCAGATGTAAATCATAATGATCTTTAGATGTATAAAGTTTCCAACTTTATCCATAACTAGGTCACAAACTTTCAAGAACTAAAATTTATGCACTAAAATGACCAAAAGCTCATAACATACAAAACTAGCTAGATCTAACAAATGCATCGTCAGGATTCAAACTTTATACATCCAGAAGATAGATCAAAGTGAGCAAAGTCCAGATCTACAAGATCCAATGCAACTAACACTTTTATAAGAAGTTCCTTCTTCTCCAAGATGAACCATGCATACTCCAAAGCACTCAAAATCACCTTCTTTTAGCTCACAAGGCCCATCTAAGGTTAGGGTTTCATGAAAGGAGTGTTGAAGAGGTGGAGGCTAAGAATGGAGTGGGTTTGGAGGAGTTGAGGAGCTTAAATAGGGCTTAAACCACGAATATAGGGTTTGGGCACTTATTATGTATGCCCAACATACTCAAAATTCCATTAGTACGCCCAACTTACGCCTTGTTGTACTCCTAGTGTACTTAACTTGGCCCAAAACCACCCAAACTTCATACGGTCATAACTTCTTCATTCTAACTCCGTTTTCGACGTGCTTTATATCCACTAAAAGGTATTGAGGAACTCTAAAACCCTATATAATTACTTTTAACTTAAAACTCATTGAACTAAAATCCATAATTCATAAACGAAGTCTGAAACACTACATCCCTATTTTACCCTTTGACTCCAAAGTGCAAATCGAACTATTGGGTCACATATCTACATTACCCACATCCAAATCGGCCTAAATCTTACTTTTTCAAAGGCCCTAATCCTTATGTTGACCGTACTTTTGGCCACAGCCTCAAATTAGGAATGGATTCGGAACAGAGCGTTACATTTAAACATAAGTAAAATTCATACCTCGGAATTTGAATGTTACAACACTCTTCCCCACTTATATCATACTTCTTCCACAGAGTTCGCCTCTACAAACAACTTAGGTAGTGCTCCCTCATCTCCAACTCAGGTTCCCAAGTCTATTTGGAACACTTTCGGTGTTGTTATTATACCTTCACTAGATCCACGAATTTGTTGCACAAGGTCTCCGTCCACCTGCCGAGAATCATGATTGATTTCTCTAAACATTTCAGGCATTCATCTACTTGAATATCATCCAAAGGGACCACTTTGGACTCATCCACTAAACAATTCTGTAGTCGAGAGAGATGAACGGTGTTGTGAATCTGGCTAAGCTCATTAGGCAGATCCAACTAATACCCCACCTTGCCCACCAGAGCAATAATCTGTAAGGGACCAATATACCTAGGGCCCAACTTGCCTCACTTCCTGAACCAGATGACACCTTTCCAATACCTTTAAAAGCACTGAACCTTTAACCTAAAACTCGAGATATGAATGGCGTCGATCTGCATAGCTCTTTTGTCACATTACGTGGTCCATAGTTGATCACGCACCTACTGTATCAACTTGGTAGTCTTGAGTACTACCTCAGTACTCCTCATAACTCGATGTCTAACCTCTCCTAAAAAACCTGGGGTCCAACATTTCCTCCCGTAAAACTCGAAGGGTGGTCGATCAATACTAGCATGATAATTATTGTTGTAAGAGAACACAACCAATGGAAGATAAGTATCCCAGCTCCTACTAAAATCCAACAAACATACGATGAGCATATCCTTGAGCGCCTGAATAGTCCGCTTACTATATTCATTGGTCTGGGGTGGTACTATGTGTTGAAAGGTAGTTGAGTACCCAACCCGTCACAAAATTTTCGTCAAAATTTGGAGGTGAAGCGAACATCTCGAAAAAAACCACCAAAACTGGCACCCCGTGCCGAACTACTAACTCCCAGATGTAGATGTCAGCCAATTACTCAGCGTAGATGCTCTCAGCAATGGGTATGAAATGTGAACTCTTGTTCAATCTTTAAATAATTACCCAGATAGAATCAACCCCTCGCGTCGTCCTAGGAAATTTCGTAATAAAATCCATAGTGATCTCTTCCTACTTCCACATGAGAATGGGTAACGACTGCATTTTGTCGTGGGTTCTCTAATGCTCGGCATGGCCACCTATAACTCAACCTCATATCTCTATGCATCTTTGTGGCCTACGGATGGATTGAAAACTTCTATTTATCAGCCTATTCTAATAAATTCTTCCTAACCACACCAGCAACTGGGACCTAATCCTTCCCACAAAGAATCAATAATCAACGATTATCCTTGACAAATAACAGAATTTGACCTCTGATCCTTCTTCCTTCCTATTTTCCTTTTTCAACCCTTTCACTTGATCTTGATCATATACATAAGTGGATAAACAATAACCATACTCGAACGCACTCGTGGTCTTGCGACTCAAGGCTTCAGCCACAATATTGGCATTCCCAGGGTGATATAAGATCTCACAATCATAATCCTTCACCACATCCAACCATTTCCGCTGTCTCATATCCAAATTTGGTTTATCCATCAGGTATCTCTGGCTCTTGTGATCATTGTAAATGGTGCACCTAACCCCATACAACTAATGACTCCAAATATTGAGGGAAAAGACCACATCCCCAGCTCCAAATCATGCGTAGGATAGTTCGCCTCATGAGGCTTCAACTTCTTCGAAGTGTGAGCAATCACACGACCCCTCAGCATAAGCACTGCTCCTAATCCAAAAACTAATTCATCATAATAAACCACAAAATCATCCATAACCTCAGGAAGAGTGAGATAAGAGCCTCACATAGTCTCTGCCTCAAAGTATCGAAAGTTGTCTGCTGTTCGGGCCCCCATCGGAAAGTAACATTCTTCTTTGTCAAGCGGGTCAGAGGTACACGAATCTTGGACAACACTTGAATAAATCTCTGATAATAACCTGCTAGACCAAGGAAACTCCGGATTTTAGATGGTGACCTCAGAACATCCCATTGGATCATCACCTCAATCTTGGTCGGATTGACCAATATACCCTTTTAGATGACTATGTTCCCCAAAAACTGCACTTCTCGCAACTAGAACTCACACTTAGAGAGTTTGGCGTAAATCCACTCCCTCCTCAGGGTCTTTGAAACCTCCCGCAGATGCTCCTCATGCTGCTCATTGGTCTTGGAATAGACCTAGATATCATCAATGAACACAATCACTAACTGATCCAACATCGGTCTACACACCCTGTTCATGAGATCCATGAATGGAATCGGTGTGTTTGTGAGTACGAATGACATCACCACAAACTCGTAATGACCATAACGAGTCCTGAAGGTGGTCTTCTGCCCATCCTCATCTCTATCTCACATCTAATGATACCCCAACATCAAATCAATATTGGAGAACCAAGATGCACCCTAAAGCTGGTCAGATAAGTCATCAATCCTCAGAAGTGGACAATGGTTTTTCACTGCTAGAGTTTTCAACTCCCGGTAGCCAACGAACATCCTGTGTGAGCCATCCTTCTTTTTAACGAACAGGATCAGAGCTAATCATGGTAAACTGCTCGGTCTAATGAATCCTTTGTCTAACAACTCCTGCAGTTGTGTAGACAACTCCTTCATCTCCTGTAACGCTCGTAGATCCGGGCTAGTCAATTTATAGAGAATAGAGGTCGAAAATGACTTTTAGACAAAAGATTATTTAGAATAAATAATCTTAACCAAGTTGTATAATATGTCTCAAGGGTTCCGTATATATAAAGAACGCCGAAATCCAAGTTATAACAAAGAAGTCATGGCCCGTCGAAGTTTTTCGGCAAAACCGGCACGACACCGGGAGACGAAAATAGTGAATTTACGATGGAGGAATTTTTAGCCTTATTGATCGAAACCAAAGTTTTAGTATACGTTAAACCAAGAACATCCATAAAAAGAACGCCCAAATATTACTTCGTATGAGGAAGTTATGATTTTTCTAAGATTCGGCATAGTAGTGCACGACCCAAAACTCGAATTTTAGTTCGAGCAGTTTTTTGCTTACGCGACTTAAATGAGAGTTGAAGATCTCATTAATAGGAACTCAACGGTAAAAATACAGATGAAAATGGAGTCCGTATGAAGGAATTACGAATTCTTCGCGGTCATTTAACAGTCTAAACTCCTCCTACTATTAAATTTAAGATCGGTCGAGAATTAGCCGATGGAGTCCGTATGAAGGAATTACGAATTCTTCGCGGTCATTTAACAGTCTAAACTCCTCCTACTATTAAATTTAAGATCGGTCGAGAATTAGCCGACGGAGTCAAAATGAAAGTTGTATATCCTATTTTTAACTACTCATGGATATAAAGAACGTCGAAAACCGAGCTCGTATGCAAAAGTTATGAATTTTTGAAAATCAGCTGATTTCCACCCTGTGTGCGATGCCACATGTCAGCACTAGGTGAAACCTTGGAGCCTACGCAACACCACGATGTGGTGAGAGGCACCATGACGTGGTGACGCTCCTGGAGGCCTATAAATAGAGGCTCAAGGCTGCCTCGTTTCCTCACTCCTTTCCCCACTTCTTTCTCTCTCTAGAACATCTCTCTAAGTCCAAACCCCCCCCCCCCACACACACACACACACACAAAGCCTAGGGAACCTCCCTAGCATGAGGCGGAAGCCCAGAGCGCCCGAAGGCTCCGAGAAGAAGAGCCTTTCAGCTCTGGAACGCTGCTCCAGCGAAGCCCAGTTTTCGAGAAAACCCGTTGTAAGTGAGCTATGCCTACCCTATCTTTAGTATAGCTTATGTTTCAATGTAGTAATGTTATTAGGACCTTATAAGGAGTATTTGGGATATTATTATGGGTTATATAAGTATTCCTTAACACTTATATAATAGTAATAATAGCTAGACTATTAAATTAGTCTCGTCAAACGTTAGACTAAACTCTAGTGGTAATGATACTAGGTTTCGTCAAGGGATAATTGTTTTAAGAGTAACGAACTGCTGTCCGAGTGCCAACTCACCACCTTACCAGGTGAGTGCATAGTTACTTTCATCTTACACATAGATATGAAGTATTTAATATAAATCACGTGCTATGTGTGCATATTGTCTGAAAACTTGTTGTCTATGCTGGGTGAGAGATTTTTATATACATGTTTTAAATGTTTTAAACTGTATATGTATTTTTATATGTACAAAATATGTTAGATGACGGACGAGGGGTGAAAGACGAACTAGAGGAATATTAGTGGTATGGAACTAGTGCCCTATAGGTGAACATTGGCAGCAATGGACCTAGTACCCTATAGATGAGCATTGGCAGCTGCGCCACAACCTGTAGACGTTGTTGATCTACAATAAACATCCTAGCAGTTGCGCTCTAAGGATAATATCAGTAGTTGCGCCTAATAGAGAACATTATAACCTTCACAGTAGCGTCTAAAGGACAATACCTGCAGAAGAGCATCATATAGAATGTCACAACTATGGCAGTTGTGCCTAAGTGATAGAACTAGCAGCTATGCTTGACAGCTGTGTCATTGACAACAATGGACTTCGTACCTATTCCTTAGGAAAATCCTTAGGAATGAATGAACGAGAAATAGATGATTCTTAGGGTAGATCCTTAAGATTAAAGAAGATAATGGGGATGGGTAATTGGGTTAACTGTTTGATGATTAAACATAATAATTATATTATAGTGGGTTGAAAACCCTATGTGCTCCCCAGGTTTCCCAACCTGACCCACTCAGTTTATTTATATCACAGGTGTCGATATGAAGTCACATTATACTGAGAGATTAAGGAGATATAGATCATTAGTGATAACGAATGTAAGTTTTGTTTATGCTTATGTTTCGTTATTGACGATGACATCACAATGTTTTAAATGAATAAAAATACATTTCTTCGGAAATGCTTTGATAACGAATTTTATCATGTTTCACTGGGAACAAATTTCGCACATTTTTATTTAAAAGAGGTACTCTGATTTTTATAAAGCATAAACAAAATCGGTCTTTTCTGGCTGTGAAAATTGGGATGTCACGGTTGGTATCAGAGCATTAGTTTAAGCGAACTAGGAATATGGATTTATTTCTAGACTTAAACTTAGAATTCTAAGCGATGATTGTGAGGTGTCAGCACTAGCTTATTTTAGGAATTGTGCCTAAAATGCGTTTATGTGCTAAATGCTTGTGCCTGATATGTTGTTATTTGTTCGGATCTATGGTCTATTGCCGACCGGATCTGCAAACCTTATGTGTTTAGGATTCTAAGCGTTTAGCTATGATATTAGAACTAGCATATAAACGTTTCGGAGTGATAAGGATGATTTAAACATAAATCCTAAATACAGATCTGGATTCACCTTATTCGGTGTATAGATCAAGATGGCAAGGATCCATAGCGGAAACGTGAATGCAAATGGGAACCGAGATCAGCCCCCGATTATACAGCAAATACCAGACGTAGTAGAAGTTGCACCTGAGCCAATCACCATGGCTGGAGTACAATCCATGGTGCGGGGTATGTTAGCTGAACAAAGGGAAGAAATGAGGCAGATGTTGCATGAAAATAGGGACGAACCTACAATGCCAGTTGAACAGCCTGAATTGAACAATGGGCAGTCAGAAGGAGGGAACTACAGTGGGACTGTTGGTCTAGCCAACCCACCAATAGTTCGCCAAAACAACCAGGATGACGGAGTCGAGAGGAATAGATGCAAGTACAAGGATTTTCTGACTTGCAAGCCATCGACTTTCACTGGAAAGGAAGATCCGATCGGGGTCATGGATTGGATCTCGGAGATGGAGTTAGCTTTCATGACGTGCGGTTGCAGAGGCAAACTACAAACCATGTTTGCGGTATGCCAGTTTAGAGGAGGCGCGGTTCATTGATGGAACACTCTGGGGAAGACTCTAAGCCCCAATGAGCCCCTGCAACTGACGTGGGCAGAGTTTTTGGTGCAGTTCAAATGTAAGTACTGCTCAGCCCAAAATCTGCTTGAGTTAGAAAACCAATTCCTTACCTTGAAGAAAGGAAGCATGTCTATTGATGAATACACCAACAACTTCACAGAAAAGATGGAGTTCGCCTTGCGTCTTGTTCCGGATGAGCTGACAAAAATCGACAAGTATGCAAAAGGACTTCCATGGGAGTACGCGGTGCCAGTGCGTCAAGCACCTACTCTGGAAGCAGCTATATGGGCTGCCAAATCTGTGGAGGATATGATTAAGGGAAGAGCTGCCAGCAAGGTTGAGGTTGGCGAAAAGAGGAAATTCGAAGGATCGGCAAGGCCCGTTGAGAAGAGAAATTCCAATACCAGGAAGTTTAGAGGAGGGGGAAGTGAAGAAAGATGGTGCGAAAAGTGCAAAAAGAAACACACTGGAAAATGCGGTGAGGAGGTGACTTGTTTCAAGTGTGGGAAGCATGGGCACTATGCCAACGAGTGTAAATTCAACAAAAGGGTGTGTTACAGATGTAACGAGGAAGGGCACTTCAAGCAAGACTGCCCAAAGAGAGAGAGGGCTACAAAGCCAAATGTGCCGCCAAAGCCAAAGGCGAGAGCATTTCAAATGATCCTTGACGAAGCAGATGACAATGCGAGGATTCAGGAGTGAAGGCTTGACATCCAAAGATTGAGTTATGAAGTAGTCGTTTAGATAGTACTTCGTGATGTAGCCTGTTAGAGGCATAGTCTAGGGTGAACTTGAACACCTATGTAATCGTTTCAAGGAATAATATTAAAACCTCGTTTTGTTATCTGGTTTGTTAAGCTATTATGTGATTATTCTTGTATGGTGACTTGGAAAACTGCAAGAAAATACTTGGGACGAGTATGAGTAGGTGTGAATGGAAGTAGAGGCCTATACTACCAGAAGCATAAGACTCACACTTGGATCAGGGAAAGTCACAAGGTTACCAAGAAGCTAGTAACTGACACCATTCTATTCAAGTATGTCGTTACCATTGTTTCAATAATGACTAAGAAGATTGTTGTTATTCCGACCTTAGTGGTCATACCAAATTGAGATCGACTACGACGAGTATGTTACATGGTTTCGAGAACCAAGTTCGATGTAGCACCTGACTTAAGCCGGAAGAATTAATCAAAGAGATTAGTAGGGGTGTCACGCAATTGCTTGTAGCTAGAAATGATACCTTTTAAGATGTGATTTAGAACATGAAGGAAGGTATAGTCTGTTCTGGAATTTGACTCTAAGAGACCTGAGTCTAAGCTTTGAAATATGCGATAATAGGTCATTAGAATATGATACATCGATCCATTGTAGTAATAAAATAATCTTATCTTAAGTTTGTTAAGAATAAGAAGGAGTCTCTGATAAAGAGCAAGTTTGTGACATGAAGGTCATGATTGAAAGTGTAACAAGACATAGAGAACGGGTGCAAGATCAAGCACCACTTGCAGTCAAGAAGACCAGGAGTTAGATACGCATTCGAAGAAACAAAGAAAGTTACGATTATTACCTAGGATGAAGAGATAACATATGGAGTCATCATGTGAGCCCAGTTTTGTTGATGATTTTGGGACGTAATCATCCTATAGGGGAGATAATTGTAACGCCCGTAGATCTGGTCTAGTCAATTTAGAGAGAATAGGGGTCGAAAACGACTTTTCGACAAAAGATTATTTAGAATAAATAATCTTAACCAAGTTGTACAATATGTCTCAAGGGTTCCGTACATATAAAGAACGCCGAAATCCGAGTTATAACAAAGAAGTTATGGCCCGTCGAAGTTTTACAGCAAAACATGCACGACACCGAGAGATGTAAATAGTGAATTTACGATGGAGCACTTTTTAGCCTTAGTGATATAAACCAAAGTTGTAGTATACGTTAAACCAAGAACATACATAAAAAGAACGCCCAAATCTGACTTCGTATGAGGAAGTTATGATTTTTCTTAGATTCGGCTTAGGAGTGCACGGCCCAAAACTTGAATTTTAGTTCGAGCGGTTTTTAGCTTACGTGACCTAAATGAGAGTTGAATATCTCATTAATAGGAACTCAACGGTAAAAATACAGACGAAAACGGAGTCCATATGAAGGAATTACGAATGTTTCGCGGTCATTTAACAATCTACACTCCTCCTAATGTTAAATTTAAGATTGGTCGAGAATTAGCCGATGGAGTCAAAATGAAAGTTGCAGGTCCTATTTTTACCTATGCGTGGATATAAAGAACGTCAAAAACGGAGCTCGTATGCAAAAGTTATGAATTTTTGAAAATCAGCTGATTTCCACCCTGTGTGCGATGCCACGTGTCAGCACCATGTGAAAACTTGGAGCCTATGTAACACCACGACGTGGTGAGAGACACCACGACATGGTGACGCCCCTGGAGACCTATAAATAGAGGCTCGAGGCTGCCTCTTCTCCTCACTCCTTTCCCCACTTCTTTCTCTCTCTAGAACATCTCTCTAAGCCCTAAAACCCCCAAAAAAGCCTAGGAAACCTCCCTAGCACGAGGCGCAAGCCCGGAGCGCCTGACGGCTCTAAGAAGAAGAGCCTTTCGGCTTGGGAACAATGCTCCAGCGAAGCCTAGTTTTCGAGAAAACCCGTTGTAAGTGAGCTATGCCTACCCTATCTTTAGTATAGCTTATGTTTCAATATAGTAATGTTATTAGGACCTTATAAGGAGTATTTGGGCTATTATTATGGGTTATATAAGTATCGTTTGATGCTTATAGAATAGTAATAATAGCTAGACTATTAAATTAGTCTCGTCAAACGTTAGAATAAACTCTAGTGGTAATGATACTAGGTTTCGTCATGGGATAATTATTTTAAGAGTAACGAAGTGTTGTCCGAGTGCCAACTCACCACCTTACCAGGTGAGTGCATAGTTACTTTCATCTTACACATAGATATGATGTATTTAATATAAATTACGTGCTATGTGTGCATATTGTCTGAATACTTGTTGTCTATGCTGGGTGAGAGATTTTTATACATGTTTTAAATGTTTTAAATTGTATACATATTTTTATATCTACAAAATATGTTGGGTAAAACATGGGTAGATGAAGGACGAGGGGTGAAAGCTGAAATAGAGGAATATTAGTGGTATGGACCTAGTGCCCTATAGGTGAACATTGGAAGCAATGGACCTAGTACCCTATAGAAGAGCACTGGCAGCTGCGCCACAACCTGTAGATGTTGTTTATCTATAATAAACATCCTAGTAGCTGCACTCTAAGGATAATATCAGCAGTTGTGCCTAATAGAGAACATTATAACCTTAACAGTAGCGTCTAAAGGACAATACCTGCAGAAGCACCTCATATATAATGCCACAACTATGGCAGCTGCGCCTAAGTGATAGAACTAGCAGCTGTGCTTGATAGCTGTGGCATTAACAACGATGGACTTCGTAGCTATTCCTTAGGAAAATCCTTAGGAACGAATGAACAAGAAATAGCTGATTCTTAGGGTAGATCCTTAAGATTAAAGAAGATAATGGGGATGGGTAATTGGGTTAACTGTTTGATGATTAAACATAATAATTATATTATTGTGGGTTGAAAACCCTGTGTACTCACTAGTTTCCCAACCTGACCCACTCAGTTTATTTATATCACAGGTTTCGATATGAAGTCACATTACACTGAGAGATTAAGGAGATATAGATCATTAGTGATAACGAATGTAAGTTCTGTTTATGCTTATGTTTCTGTATTGATGATGACATCCCAATGTTTTAAATGAATAAAAATACATTTCTTCGGAAATGCTTTGATAACGAATATATCATGTTTCACTGGGAACAAATTCCGCACATTTTTATGAAAAAGAGGTACTCTGATTTTTATAAAGCATTAACAAAATCGGTCTTTTCTGACCGTGAAAATGGGGATGTCACATCTCTAAAGGTACTAAATGATAAGGTACCATGGCTATCAGTGTTGCACCTGGAATCAGATCAATGTGAAACTCCAGCTGCCTCTCAGGAGGCACTCCCGACAAATCCTCAGAAAATAGATTGGGGAAATCCCGAACAATGAGCACGTCGTCCACCTCCCTCCTACCCTCCAATCGCGTATCCAACATATAAGCAAGGAATCCATAGCATCCCCACTGAATATAACTCCTAGCTCTCGTATCTGAACAAACTGAACAAACTGTTAGTCAATGTTGAGCACCCTCGCCCTGAAAAACCAGTTCTCCCCCACTTAGGGTTCTAATTCTCACCAAGTAGTGCTCACAATCAACAACATCCCCATTAGATCCGAACCAGTCTATATCAACATTAATTTTCGATCCTCGTAACGAAATCGGAACCGAATCGATCGAGTACCTCTCACTAAACAGATTCATAACAAATCCTGAATGAACCCTCGAAGCACTAACTGAACGATCGTCGACGATGTCCAACTCCAAGGGTAATCCAGAGTTCCTAACGTGTCGCTAAAATTCTTGCTAAACGCAAGAGACACAAAAGATCGGGTAACACCTGAATCGAACAAAATATGAGCAGTCATACCGTTGACTAAGAAAGTCCCTATACAAGATCATATAAAACATAAGCATAAACAAGGAAAATAGTAACAATATGGTAAAGATACATACCGATAACCACATCAGGAGTTGCTCATGCCTCCTTGGCTGTCAACTGAACTGTCGTGTTCTTCACCACCGAAGCCTCCATCTTTCCCTAGTGACCATCAGTAATGCTCAATGTGGCTAGTGTTGGATTATGTGTCTAAGCCCATAACTATTTTTTCTATGTGCTTGATTTGATTACCAGCATGGCCCTTTTGGGTTGCCTTCACTCATGTAACTTGATAGGGTGACAAGAGGAGAGATAGTAGAACTTATTATATGAATAATAAATTATTACTCAAAATGGTTTTATTAATATATGACAAGATTAATATATTATTTAGAAACATATTATTTAATTAGTATTGATCATAAATTAATTTGGAATTAATTTGGTGATCAAAAGAGACTGATTAAACTAAGGGGACTGATATTGCAAATCACTGATAGTTGCAATTAGGCTAATGGATCACCTTAGAATTAAGGTTGGACAGATTCTATGGGAAGCTTATAAAGAATTTGTCCAAGGGCTATTCTATTAGGTGTCCATGGGCTGCTTAAGGCTTAAGCAGTCATATTAGGGTTTCCACCTAACACCCTAACAACCACAAGTACAAATAGATCCCTTTCCTTGTCAAAGACGGTCCAATGCTAAAAGAAACCCTAGAAGGACAATTTCATCCTCTCTCCTACTTCATCCTTTGCATAGAGTGTTTGTGACTCCATTAGAGGTGCAACACTTGGGGAACTAGGCTTTCAGAAGTCAAGACCAAGAAGGATTAAACTTGTTATTGCTACATAACAAGAGAGATAAAGATTCTAACCCTAATCATATGTGATTTTCGATATGTGTATGCTAGTGATAAGGTTATTGCTTTGGTATTCATAGTTGTATGTTCAAGTTAGAAAAACCTAGATCAAAGCAATTCGGGTTGCATGTACACCATATGAATGATGTTATTCACAAAACCCAGAGCCTAGATCATTTTTCTGTTGAATAGATGCAAAAGTGAACTGCCAAAGATCAGCAAATCGAAAAACTTGTTGTCTGAATGGCTGAGTAGCCAAGTCCATTTATGGACTCGATGAGTTGCATGAACTCGATGAGTTCCATAGTGGACTCGATGAGTTGAGTTACATGGTGCCAGGATTTTCGATTTTCTGGCCAGATTTTGATTTGGATAATTACCAATACTTTTTTTCTTGCCTAAATTCAATTTTTTAAGATTGGTGTGTACATCCTTATGAAAATTGGTGGATTTGGTTAAATATGGATAATATAGTATTATTTTGATTCAAATATTTAACATAGTAAGTTTGAAAAGTTTCAAATTACACCCTTTAGGTTTTATAGTTTAAATTTGAACTTAAAAGTTTTAGTTTTTGAAGTTTAAATAGTTAAACCCTAATATTTTGAAAGGTTTCAAAATTTGTCCTCAAGTTTTGGAATTTAAAATTTATTAAAAGGTATTAATTTTGAAATATTAAATTCTAAAACCCTATTGTTTTGAAAAATTCAAATTACACCCTTATGGAGTTTACAACTGTTACATGTCCCTATAAGAATGGATACAAAAACATATATTGTTCAACAAGCATATCATGGTACCTCGTCTTCTCCATCTCCTCGTCTGATGCATACTGCGGAACCAGTAGAGCTCTGTCTTGGAACTCGACGATGATCTCCTCCACAGTCTTAGTAGTTTGGCGAAGGTCATGGAACTCCCTTGCTAGTTTTTGTACCTTAATCATTGGTGCAAACTTAGCTCGATACCTCATCACCAAATCATCCCATGTCATGGTCACCAGGGTCGCATATCCACATGCATGACCAACCTCCAACCACTAGTCACGATCTCAGTCCCTCAGAAGGAAAGATGTGAACCCTACCTTAGATCCATCGGGGTAGAAGCTCATTTATTGATCATTCTCCGTGTCAATGATTCATCGATGGCTAGAATCAATTCCTTTTCCCCAAAGAACTTCGGAGCTCCACAAGCATTGAACTCCCGAAATGAGAGAGTTTGTGCCCCTAATAACCCTTCCGTGATCTCGGCCAAAAAGGACCCCAAGCGCTCGTCCAGAAGCTCTATAATCCCCTCCTTGATGGTACCAAACATCAAATGACTAGCATCCAAGATACCACGAGTGGTCTCAGATGTGACAAACTCGTGTACTCGCTCGTCAACCAGTTCAGCACCAGTGTTAGAACCAGAACCCGATCCAGAACCTCCTCCTCAAGTGGTGACCATGCTGAAATACAAACATACAAATGATCAAAAAAACTCGAGGGAAAACTCTCACTCTGCAGGCTCCTTAGAATCTCTGAGACCATCCTTGACTCGATTATAGGTCATGTGCTTTCAGTAGTACGGGCCCAATACTACCTTCCACACTTATCTGTACATTCCTCAAGAACCATCCTAAATCACCTAAGTCACTCTACTATAGAAAATCAGACAATCCCTAAGCGAAACAACATATATATCTCCAATAAAGTACTCCCTAGGCTCTCCTAGGAATTCTCGCATTGTTGGCCTCTCAATACAAGGAACTTCTAATAACCCCGTCGGTTGACTTATGCATAAAAATTGTACATAATACCAGATCAGATAGATGATTGAATAATGATTCTACCCTAAGCCTACAATCAAACAAGGAATAGGAGATAAGGCTAAATCAATTATTCTAAGGCTATATGATCCTAACCGTATAAATTTTTAAACATACACTTAGCAATTAACTCAGTTAATATAAATTCCAAGTAATACATATCACCCACTCCTCCTAGGCTACAAATCATCTCACAAATCAAGCAATTTTATCATATGATTTCTAAAGGTATCCATAGCCCTACTTTAGCATGCAATTCACTTAACAATATACAAATCGTAATACTTAGGTATAGGTATTTTAAGGATCACTTACTTGAGCTTGGTTGATTGCACACATCACACCCCTTTATTTCTAAAAATCTTTTTAGAAAGCTTGTTTTCCTTTTCAAAAAGATTATCAATTCCTAAGTTTGAGTTCAGACATGTCCGAGAGTATGCCTGAATCCCTCAAAAGAAGGGTCTGATACCAAGTTGTAACATCCCAAAAATAGTGTTAAAAATTTTCATTTATTAAAATCATCGAAGCCATACATTATATGTCTCAAAACCATTATAATACAAATGTATCAAAATCAATAGAGTAAAATGATCATCGATGCAGGAATCATAAAGGGATGTTGTGCAGTTAAGTCAACCCCTTCCCCTTGGAACTAGAAGTACCTAAAAAAATTTAAACCACAAACCGTAATCACAAAGCTTATTAAGTTCCACAAAATACCACATACCATACAAATAGGCCCAACCCAACATGTAAATGGTCCCAACACAACATATATACAAATAGAATTAGCCCAATCATGTAAATGGGACCAACTCAACATATAACAAATGGGCCCAACCCAATCATACAAATGGGCCCAACCTAACATACATATAAATGGTCCCATCCCAAGATATTATAAATAGACCCAACCCAATAACACGTGCAAGAGTCACAAAGACATCTAGCATCCTACATAGTATAGTGAGAAGAATCATTTGTCTCACGAAATCACCTACAACATAGCTCCTAGTCACGCTACCGGTGCTATAACAAACCAATCGAATCAAAAAAGATCCAAACTTAGTATATAATCTAAAAGGGTACATTACCAAAAGTCAACTCAAGTCAATGTCAAAGTCGACACCCAAAGTAAACGGTTAAATTCAACCATCCAAAATTGACTTTAGGGGATCACCACGTTGTGGCCTTATAAGGACAAAACAGTCACGTGATACCCCAGCCGCCATGTCATGGCACCCAATTGTTGGATTAATGTCTAAGTCCATAACTATAATTGTTAAGACTTGACCCGACCCGGCGTGGTCCATTTGGGTTGCATGGCATCATGCATTTGGATAGACTATAATGAGAGGAATAAGACACTTATGGTTATTAATATATTATAAGTTCTAGTATATTAATAATAAGAATAATAAGATTATTTAATTAGTATTGATCAAGAATTAATCTAGGATTAATTACGTGATCAAAAGAAGACTAATTAAATATATGGGTTGATTGTGTAAATCATCCATACTTATATAGTGGGCTAATGCTCCATGGATTATCTAGTTGGGCTAAAACCCATATGATGCTCCATGGTGTTTTTGTGCCCATGGATCATGGAAATGAAAGGCCATGTCAATTAGGGTTTACATGGTGTAACCCTAACTATATATGCATATTATTCTTGACCAAAATCGGAACTAGTATCATGCTAGAGAAGGGCTAGCCGTTTTCATAAAGTGTAGATTTCTCTCAAGTTATTCCAAGTGTATTTAGTGTTGTGTGAACCATTTGAGGTGTCACACTTGGGGCACTAGGCAATCAAGCTTCATGAAGACTTTCTACATCAATGAGGTATGTATTCTATCTTGTTATATTCATTGTTTTTTATGCTAGATTAAGATAATACCTTGGATGTTCATATTTGCATGTATAATAGAGAAAACATAGATCCAACGTATTTAGGGTTGCATGTACACTTAGGAGTGTTAGAATGCTCAAAACCCAACAGTGGTATCAGAGCCTAGGCTTGTTTTCTTGTTATACTTGCAAAAGTAGCTGAAAAATCGAGTTTTGATGTTGTCTGCCCAGCAGCCTCGCCGAGTCCAAGGCAAAATGCATCCAACTCGCCGAGTTGGAACCCCAGACAACATAAATTCGACTTTTTTGGCTAGAATTGGACTAGGAACATTACCCTAAGATGTTTTTGGACTTATAAACCTGTCTTTGAAGTGGTAATGTTCATGCTAATCCAATTTCAAATATAATTGTTAATAGATTCATGTTTTGTATTAGTTTAAGGTTTAGACTAATTACATGAAAAAGTTTGATTTGAATTAGCTTGTTCTTATGAATTGCTTAGATTAATAGAAAAGTTATGTGAAATAGTTGTTTTCAATCCAAATTAATCTAAGAGTTGATTCTAAAATGTGTTTTTGTAACTTGTCCTCAAGTTATATGAAAAGTCACATGTAAGAATCATAAAACTCATAAAAGTTGGCAAAGGTTACAAAATGAAGAGTCTAGTTCTAATTAAATGGTTTTATGACTCCGTAACTTGTCCTCAAGTTATGGAGGACCAAGAGTCTCTTCATTAAATAATAAATAAAAAAAGTGTAACCTTAATTAATTCCATAAGTTATAAAATAAAGAAAAGTTAATTCTTTTATTAGTTTAAAGTCTTCCATAACTTGTCCTCAAGTTATGGAACTTGAAGAGTTTTTAGATTAAAACTACTTTAAACACATAAGTTATTGAATTAATTAGTTTTGAATAGTTTCAAAACTTGCCCTCAAGTTTTGGAATTTGAAAAGTTTTGACTTATGAATACTTTAATTCCAAGTTAGCCCTTAGAATTTTAAAAGTTAAAAGTCAACCCTTTAACTTTATAATATTATAAGTTAATAATATATATATATATATATATATATATATATATATATATATATATATGTGTGTGTGTATGTATGTATAAGAGTAAAGTCAGTCTTACCGTTAGTAGGCCTCATTCACGAAGCCGGTCTATAAGGGGGGTATAAGGTTACTGCCTATAAAATGGTAGTTTAATGGGTGTCCACTCTCACCCACCGCTTCCTTGACTGGTGGAGGGTCGTTAGCCGAACGGGTTTGACAGGACTATAATTCTCCCTTCATTAAAAGTATTAATGATAAATACTAAGTGACTAAACTCTTAATAATACCCAATCTTAGTTACTTATGAAAATGTGAATAAGGTGTTAATCCATGAAATTACACTTTGCAATTTGTTTAAGTCGGTTAGTGGAGCGTGTGTGGTTAACCGGCACACTAACTCGTATTTAACAAGGTAGGCAAAGGGTAACTTAATGTTTATCATAGTATCGATGGAGCGTGTGTGGTTAACCGACACATCGATTGATGTGTAAACACTTAAGGGTACCAAGTAATTTGCATGGTTACTTCACACCTTGTTTTGTGATCCTCGGCATCCCAGTCACAAAACCTGAAGGGCACACTCGAGATTGAAACATGCCATTGAACAGTTCAATGAATCTCAAAAGATCTAGGAGTTTCAAATCCAATTAAAAGCTAATAATACCTTTAGTTTATCTTGGTGGAAATTGGTGAATCGTCATTCACCTACCTTCAAAATATTTTATAGCTTGGATTACGACATCCCTCTTCTATGTTATAAAATAGTTTGTTGGGTCCTAGCCTTAATATTTCATATTGGGTGTCATATTAAGGACTTAAGATCAATTATCTTTAATATCTCCCAAAAGATGTTTGGTTTAGACATTTATGATCTTCCCAAATCTCTTGAAAGAAGCTTTCGTAAATGAAGATGATGTCCCATGGAAATCATACTTCTTTCACCTCCTCCAGTTATTCTCCTTAACCCACAAGTTCTTGAAAAGTTTAAGGTCACTCAAGCCCTATTGGCAAGTAAAGGTCTAGGTGTGGTCATATCTTGGAGATGTAGTCACATATTGACAAGCCGGGAGAGTTGGGTGTCAAAGTCTTGAGAAAGTTGGTGGTTCAATCACTTTCTAAGTCACATTGTGAATTCCTTTGGGACTCCTATGAAACAGACTAAGAAAAGACCCTTAATGATCTTATCCATTTTCTAAGATCAACTTCTTAAAACTTTATGGACATTGACAATGATGACATTGAATATCCAGTAAAGCTCTCTCTTCCCAATGGAAAGGGATTGGCAATAGTCAACTCGGTTGACCAAATGGTAAAGAGAGAGGCTAAGTCTGAGATAGTCTCATTATCAAGGGTCCATTGCCAAAGGAAGGGGCATTAATTGTGAAGCTGCCAAATTTACCTAAGGATGTTAAAGTCAATAAGTTTGACTCTACTTCAGGTAAAGTCCACTATCTAACTCTGCTAAGTTTCTATTCTAAGATTCTTGATACATGATGTGACTGGGTCACATGTTGATGTTGTAAGAATCAAAGAAAAGTGAAGAAACTTAAAGAAAGAATATGTTGAATATGATTGTGTAGATGGATTTCTATCGCATAGTTTGAAGATTGGATTCTTCAACTACCTCTTAGGAGTTATGAGATATTGTCAATATTGCTTAGGAATAGATAACAACAAGTTTTCATATGGATTGTAAGGACAAGTTCTTCCGCAAAGTTTTTTAAAATAAAAGGAAAATTTTGATTTTATTTATTTTAAAATATCCTTACAATGGCATCTGTGGAAATTTTTGTTGCTTATAAGATTCCATTAAGAGCAAGAGTGGAAATATGAATTTGATTCTTTCATTTGTGGTGGTGTCTAGATTTACCAAATAAGGAAAGATTCTCATCACCCAAGTTTGAATTGGACCGGAACTTGGAATCATGAAAGTTGTATAGCATGATGAATGAGAACTTTCAAGTATTGGAAAATTAAGACTAATTACTTGTTCACATGGATGTCTGAGTCAAGTGAAGGACTAAGGGATCGAGTACACATTCTTGTGCACTGGTCAAGTCCACCACAAAAGATCGATAAGACTATTCGTCATAGTTTACTAATGTTCAGTAAATATGATTATACTTACAAGCTTAAGTGTAACTCTGAGACATTGGAAAAGGTTCCAATGTAAGGCTGAGCAAATAAGAAGAATCAACTTAGGCAGAAAGATAAAAGTTTCTCAAATCTGAAAAGATGGGAGAGTACTTTAGTATTAATTGTGTGATCATCTTAATGATTAAGATACCATAGCAAAATTATTTCTCTAACGGAATCTTAGTGCATTCTTATGACTAAGAAGAGGAATCTTGAATTGTTGAAATGGTTAAATCAAGAAGATGAGTCGTACTTCGTTCCAATATAAGTCTTAGATTCATACTCCAAGATTGTAACTTGAGTGACATGTCTTAGAGAAGGTTTAAAACACTTGTCAAATGTAAGAATAAAAGTTTTCTACTCTTGTACATTTGAAATTGGTAAGTTGTGATGTTTTGGATAAAACAAAGACCAACTAAGGCCAATTATGTGAAGTGTTTGTCTTGATTAGAATCCACACTATATCTTGAATATTTGACAAGATATTATTATATGTCAAGAGGACAGTGGGAGTCTTAAAGGTCTTGAAAGTCTCAAGAACTAATCAAGAATAAAACCTAAAGTTCTTCACTAGCACACAACTTGAGGTTTGTAACCTATCGTGTTGACATATTTTGTGCCCATTCCAATTATTGTTGGCTTTGCATATGAGTTCTTAGAGTTCTCAATTGGTTGCACAACAACTTGGAAGCAATGGCAGGCCCTTGAGCTGCCAGGTGGCAAGAAATTAAGATTGAGTTCAGTCCATATGAGTTTAGATTTGTCATTATCCTTGTCTTGTGACTATGGTTTTGACAGTTCACATGGATAAGAACACATACACCATTAAATCTAAGTGTCATGAGGTTTCTCTCCGATTCATGAAAATGATGGTGAGGAAACACTTTCACTAAGTAGATTTTAGCTAGATAGCAAGTGTGATATTTGCATTCTCAAAGTCGTTAGTGGAGCGTGTGTGGTTAATCGGCACACTAACATGAACTTGTGATAAGTGGCAAAAAGGTCTAAACAATTGAGACTATGATTACGGCATCCCTTTTCATAGTTCTAAAATTGTTTAGACACGCCTGTGAGCTATCTAAAAGTGGTGTATGATTTTGATAAAGTTTTATCAAAACAATCTAGTATCAGAAATCTGAACTTTGGTAAGAAAGTCAGCTAATTTCTGAGTACATGTCAAAGCTAGTGGGAGCATAAGTGTTATGCTAATAATCATCATGTTAGTGGGAGCATGATAATTATGATAAAGATTGCAAGTTAGCAATGCTAATTATAGAAAACAAAAGTTTCAATTGGGAAAGAGTTGTTTTGCTATAATTAAGGGAGAGGAAATTATACTTCATCTCAAATCTAAAAGCTTAGATTGAGGTTTTAATCATTTAGTCAATGATATATATGAATTTCATGTTGGAATGGCTCAACATAAGGAAATTCTATATATGGGTCCATTATTTTCGTTCTAAAATTCGATTATGATTACGGCATCCCTTTTCATAATCTGAATTATGAGAACTTGGCAAATAGAAATGGAAATGTTATAGCAAAAGACTGGTTTAGTCTTTATGTGAGACATCATGAATCGTGTCCCATATGCTTCGGATATAGGATCAATTACATGTGCTATATTCATCCTTTCTAAAATTTTCCAAATGCCTGGGGCTTTAAGAAGGGAAAAGGTCTAGAATTGGATATGACTAAAAGGATTAAACAATTGTTGAGGACAATCTAAGGTTTACCAAAGATTGGTTGCTCAAGGACAATTGGAAGTATAGTGATAATTCTGGAAGGACCATATTGACATAATCTGTAAGGAGGCAACTCTTGTTCAAAAGTGATAGTCAAAATGGAATCTGGAAATGTTTCAAAGTTAGAAATTATTCAATATATGTAAGATTAGGAAACTTAATGCAAGAAGGATGTTTTCAAGGAGCTGGTCTCCTTCGGAATACTCTGTAATGATTGTTGTCAAGTCTTTCTGACTTTGTGCATAATCATTACAAGAGGATCAATGCATATAAGTTTAGAATCTAACAGATTTCAGTAAATGGCATGAATTTGGAATTCTTGCATTTGCAGTAAGGATTTGGGACTGTGAAAGAGGATCATTGGAGTTATGTTAAATTGATCTAATTCACAAAGTGAAGATCATAGACAAACATAGTATGCATACTTGGTGTATGGCATGTGTTTAGAAAACATAGTGTACATGCTTGGAGCATGGGACAACTATTGTTTTAAATTCAAGAATAAAGTCGATAGCTGAAACAGTATACAATGAATAATGTGTAATCATATGGTGATAAATAAAAGGTGTTTTATTTATGTTCATAGGTTTTGATACCATATTGGATTCAATTATTATTGTGTTTCATTTTGCATGTTTTAACTTCCAGAATAACTAGGTCATTGTTCTGGATGACTAAGTTATTCAAACCATCCACAGTCGGTCATATGTTGGAAGTAGATATGAATTAAGACTGTCGTGGGTTGGCTTATAGAGGTCTAAGATGTTGGACAAAGAGCTACAACACTCATGAGTGCTCATAAGTTCTGAGTATTGGATTCAACCCGCGCTCATTGGAATCACTTCATGGATTTTATCACGAGTGATCATGAGATGATAATATCTTATATTCTTCAAACCTAGAGATATGAGTTGTTACTATGAGTTGGTTGTACATTGATTGCACGAAAATGCACTCGGTAACTCGGTGTTATAAAACGTGCTTTTGTGTATGATTCAACAAGTAGTAGAACAAGCCATATGAGTCGAAGTTTATCCATTCCTTTTACCTTCGGGATAAAAGTGATATCTGTGGGCCCCTCGATGATTTGATGATAACAAATGGAAGTGCTCGGCCGGGCCAGGACTAATTTGATTTGTTCAATTAGTCGGTCGTTGTAAATCGGAAATCGGGAAACAACAAATGGACAGAGAGAATGATTATAATCCATGTCCCAGTCCATATGATATCTAGAATGGAGGAATATATGATCCCTTATCTAATGGACAAGTCATTGACAAAGGTCAGAGTTCATCGACAAGGCTAGAGTTCGACAGAAGCTTTTGAGAGCTACGATTGTTGATCGGTTCCTGAAGTCATACGCAATAATAGTTTTAGACTTATCCAAGTGGGAGACTATTGGATTAATGTTAAAGTCCATAACTATAATTAGTAAGACTTGACCCGACCCGGCATGGTCCATTTGGGTTACATGGCATCATGCATTTGGATAGACTATAATGAGAGAAATAAGACACTTATGGTTATTAATATAGTATAAGTTCTAGTATATTAATAATAAGAATAATAAGATTATTTTATTAGTATTGATCTAGAATTAATCTAGGATTAATTAAGTGATCAAAAGAAGACTAATTAAATATATGGGTTGATTGTGTAAATCATCCATACTTCATAGTGGGCTAATGCTCCATGGATTATCTAGTTGGGCTAAAACCCATATGATGCTCCATGGTGTTTTTGTACCCATGGATCATGGAAATGAAAGGCCATGTCAATTAGGGTTTACATGGTGTAACCCTAACTATATATGCATCTTATTCTTGACCAAAATCGGCACTAGTATCATGCTAGAGAAGGGCTAGCCGTTTTCATGAAGTGTAGATTTCTCTCAAGTTATTCCAAGTGTATTTGGTGTTGTGTGAACCATTTGAGTTGTCACACTTGGGGCACTAGGCACTCAAGCTTCATGAAGACTTTCTACATCAATGAGGTATGTATTCTATCTTGTTATATTCATTGTTTTGTATGCTAGATTAAGATAATACCTTGGATGTTCATATTTGCATGTATAATAGAGAAAACATATATCCAAGGTATTTAGGGTTGCATGTACACTTAGGAGTGTTAGAATGCTCAAAACCTAACACCAATCATCATGTCGTGGGAACTAGGTCAAGATAGTTTAAAGAGTTAAGCCATTTTCCTTTGATACAATGAGCTCCAAAGCTCAGATCTATTTCTTCCCATGGTCTTAATGGATAAAGTTTCCAACTTTATCCATTGAGACACCACATTAAGCCTAGATCTCAATTTGAAGGTCCAAAAAGCCAACTTACTGCAGGGGATCTAAACAATAAGCACTTGATCCATGAAGTACTTAGCCCAAAGCTTCCAGAAAGAATTTAGGGACCCTAATGATCCTTAAAAATGCAAACTTTATGGACATGCATACCCCATGCATGTGCTCTCCCAAATTTAGGTCAAAAACCCAATATAACCTAGAACTCATGCAAGGTTACCAAATCACCACCACTTCTTAGATCTATGAGGTATAATGCTCTTGGGACACAGAGAACCATAAAGTTGCAAACTTTATCTCTCAACCCATACAAACCACATAAAAGGGACCCTAATATGACATAAAACCTATATCTATAGAGAAAAACATCAAAATATGGAAACTTAAGGACTTACAAAGAGTCTAGAAGGTGCACAAAAGTGAAGGGGAGCTTTGTTTGTTGAATCAAGGCGCAACTCTTCTTCTTCTTCCTTCAAAACTACCAAGAACATCCAAAATTAGCATAAAAGCTTCAAAAAGTGGTTAGGGTTTGGACAAGGAGTCGTTTGAAGGTGATAGAGGTTGAGGGTGAATGAAACCCTAGCCTTTACTTCCTTTAAATAGGGTTTAAAGTGATTAGGATTTTGGCCCAAAATCGTCGCCATAGCCTGGCCAACTTAATGCCACGTTGTGGCACCCATTTAGGATGTGTGGTTCCAAACCAATTTTTCCACATCGTGGCTAACCGGATTTTCAAACATAATTAAAATTCATACCTTAGCATTCGTATTTTACATTTGTTTAACTGGAAAGTTTGTTACTAACATTTACTCACTCATGGTCGTTACGTGTTTGCCCCTCATTTCATCGATTATGCGAAGGTCTGCTAGCAAAGCTTCATATTCAGCCTCACTGTTTGAGGTTTGGAAGTTGAACCTTAATGCATATGTGACTTCAACTCTTTGAGGGATTTTTAGAACAAGGCCGAATCCTGAGCCTTCCTTGATTTTTATCTCCATTAATATCTAGTGTATATTTTTCCCTAATGTTTGTGTTACCAAAAGTTTTTAATGGGTTATAGATTGGAGGTATGGTTTGGGCAGTTTCTCATATTTCTGATAGGAAATCATCGAGAGCTTTCCCTTTAATGCTTTTCCATGAGTGATATTTAATGTCTTATTCTCCTAACTTTATTTCCCATTTTCCTAGACATCTAAAAATTTTCTGTTTGAGTATTATTTGTTTGATCAGTTAGCTCGTTAGTACTAAGATGCGGTAAGCCTCAATGTATCACCTCAGCCGCCTAGAGGTGTGGATGACTTCCAGTACTAGTTTTTCAAGCATGGGGTACTGTGACATCCCCAAATTTACGACCATTTAAAAAAAATTATTTATGCTTAATTAAATTAGAATTCATTTATAAATGTAGAATTGGTCCTGTAAAAGTATTTCCAAAGAAATATTTTTCATTGATTACAAAAATCTTGGGATGTCATAAATGATACAAGAAACATAAGCATAAATGTAGGTCTTACATCATCTTTCATTCTATAGCCTATATTTCCTCGAATATCTTATCAGGTCCGAACATCAATATCTTTGTACTGCTTCCTATGATACAAAGAAACTGAGTTGGTTAGGTTAGGAAACCTAGTAAGTATATAGGGCTTTCAACCCACAATAAAATAATTGGTATGTTCAATTATCAAACAATTAACTAGATTATCCATCCCCATTTTCTTATTTATTCTTCCCAAAGGGTTTTTCCTAAGGGTCATCGTAGTCATCGTTGCTTACAATACTATTACAAGGATTTCTCCGCAATACATGTCAGTATATTTCCTTCTAAAATCATTCCTAAGGATCATCCTAATCATCGGTACTGACGGTAATGTCACATGGATTTCTCCGCAGTACGTGTCAGTAGGGTAGAGTACATCAAATGTGTAACATCCATAAAATTCATGAAAATTTAAAACTTTTTCAAGCATTCAAAAACCATTATTTATTACAAAGTGTATTCAAAATAGTTTTGTATCAGAGTCTCCTAGAAATCAAAATTATAAAATGTGAGGAGGTGCACGATAAAGCCTTAGAGTATCCTAGAAATCAAAATCATAAAACATGAGGAGGTGCACGATCAAGCCTTCGCTTTCCAGCAATCATTCGAAGTACTTGAAACAAAATCCAAAACTGTAACCCCGAAGCTTTGTGAGTTCCCCCAAAATACCAACGACATACAAACCATAACCATATTATAACAAGCAGCATGCATATAGAGTTTACAGTATGACTGGACCGCCCACACCTGGCCTTCAGTCTGTCTGGCCCACTCTCAAAACCTTTAGCATGTCTGGTCCGCCCTACCGGGCCTTCAGCCTGTCTGGACCGTTCTCCGGGCCTTCAGCCTGGCTGATATGCCCCATTGGGCCTGCTGTCTATCCGGGCTACACTGGGTATGTTGGCCTACAACACAAAGTAGGTTCACCTCAACCAAGCCCCAAACATACAATCAACACATAGATAACAAATGCTACCATATACAAACAGTCAGACCGATATAACAAATCACTAATCATAGCAAAATCCTAGAAACCAAGATACCGACC
This sequence comes from Lactuca serriola, assembly GCF_051521515.1. Lineage (NCBI taxonomy): Eukaryota > Viridiplantae > Streptophyta > Magnoliopsida > Asterales > Asteraceae > Lactuca > Lactuca serriola. Next base: position 26,516,499 of record NC_136410.1, read on the forward strand.
TAATATGTCACTAAACATAGAATCATCCTATATACCAAGATATCGAGCTAACAGGTCAATAAGCATATCATCATACGATAACTAGGATAACAATCCAAAAAGAAGGGTCGGTATTGGTGCCTTCGACCCTATTGATATAGTAAGACGAACTCACCTCTCAATGTCGAACTGAACTGAAAAGATCAAAATCCCGAAACACGACTCCAAACTCAAACACCTACAACCACCATTGATACAATCCTATAAATTCCAAATTACCAAAATACCCTCAGAAGTCACACTGGTCAACCCTTGGTCAGATGTCAAAGTCAACGGTCAAATTCAACATTCCATGTTCACCCAACTCGTCGAGTACAACTTACAGACTCGTTGAGTTCCTTCAGAACTCAAAACACTGCAAAAGCCCGATTCAACTCGTTGAGTCCATGCAGCATCCAAAATATCGGTAAAACCCTAACCAACTCGTCGAGTTATCTCACTAACTCACCGAGTTCACACAGAATCCAGAAAACAGGTAAACCCTAACCAACTCATCGAGTTAGCTATGCAACTCGTCGATTTCTTCCTGTCTTAACGTGTCCACCGTTTCTAATTGATTCCAAGGCCCCAAACTACATATCTTGCTTCATGGAACTGAGATACCACGTAAAGTTGCCAACTTTACGTGCATGCAAGGCCTCAAAGGGAGTAAAACACTAAAACTAGCCTTACGAAGAGGTTTATGGCATGGAGAAGGGCCAACGCTTCATAAAGCTTGAGTATGTATGTCCATGAGGGCCTAGAGGAGTCCAAATCTGAACTCCTCACTTCAAAATGTGCTCAACACTAGAAATACCTCAAGAATAAGCTAGAAGTGACCCTAAACTCTTGAATGGAGAGATCAAACAAGAAAATGATCAAGGTTATGACTTTTTACCTTCGAGTGAATGCCGAGAAGAGGTAGATGTTGGATCTACAAGCTACTTCTCGTTCAAAGCTTCTCAATCTTCAAGTCTTTTCAAGAAATGCACCAAACACACACCTTTAGCCTCACGCACACTCAAAATAGGAGGTTAGCACGATTAGGGTTTGATTATGGACGTGAAAGGTGGTAAGGAGGCTGGACGGAGAACGTAAGTTCATTTAAATAGGATGCAAACCCTAAAAATTAGGGTTTTCATGTCTAGCCTCAACTTGTCGATTTAAGTCCTCCAACTCATCGAGTAGGTTCTAGAATCCATGCGACTTTATCAATTTCTACACGACAAGTTGGGGAAGCCAAATCGTCGAGTAGGTCTATAATTATGAATATTTAAGCTTTAAAATTTATAATTGGGGGTCAGGGTGTTACAATTTTCCACCACTCGAACTAGACTTCGTCCTTGAAGTTTGTTGCATCAAACAGCTCCGGGTAATGCTCCCAAGTCCACTCAGATCCTCTCCGGTGCTCCCATTATACCTTTACCAAAGCTACCTCCTTCTTCCAAAGAACCTTAACTTTCCTCTCCAGAATGGCCACTCACATCTCCACGTTATTTAGGCCTTCATTGTTGGTATGCTAGTACCATTCCTACAATGTTGGCACACTAGTACCATAACTACTTCGTTGGCACGCTAGTATCATTTCTAAAGTGATGAAATCCTATCATTACCTACATATTTCCTCATACTATGGCATATTATATTTCATCATACTATTATATTTATTCTTACCCTTAATTACCCAATGTATTAATTTATAAAATTCATATACGGTGTATATATTAAATAATATATCATCTAACACATAACGTCTTTGAACATAAGCACATATTGCATTTAATTAAATTAGATACTTCGTATCAGTGTATATGATGAAAGTAACTATGTACTCACCTAACTTAGGTCAGTGACTGGCGATTTCAGCAACGCTTCGTTTCGTACTTTCAAAAAACCTTGACGCAATAAGTATTAAACCTTAATCTAGTTTCGTAATCCTAGCGACTAAAATAATTATAGTCTAGATTCCTCACTAATGCCAATGTCTAGATCAATATCTATCAATTAAGGATCAACCGGGTAGGACAGTTGGGAGGCAGGACCATTTCAGCATAATACCTTTTCTGAAATCCAACTGTCAAGTCAACGTGACCATTCTAGACACCACTCCCGTAAGTAGATCATTCAATATTTTTCACTTGGAAGTATTGATAAGTATTATTTATAGGTTCATAATAACGAATTATGAATATAAAAACAAGTTACACTGAAAGTAAAAGACTATAGCTTAACTGACAGATATTCTTAATGAAAACCAGAAATCTAAGCGGGCAGAATACCGACTCGGGAACTCCTATTCGAAGGTTACAACTAGCTAAGTATTCAAGGGTGTCACAAGGCTTTTCCGTAGGCCAGAAACTCAAGGAAACAGGGTCTATAGGAGGGGGATTTGAGTGAGACAGAGAGAGGGGCTCTAGGGGTTGGGTATGAGGAACTTATACGTAAATGAGTTATATATATATATATATATATATATATATATATATATATATATATACTTTTCAAATGCGCGTCACGCATGGTATAGCGGTGTGTTGCGCATAAGGATCATGCTGGCTCCATCGGGCTTTTGTTACGTGTCGTGTCGTCGTTCGCCCACCTCACTTCCTTTAGAATGTGACACGTGTCAGATTCCTATGGAGCCACATGTCAAGCTTTTATGGAGCCACAGTGACGTTTCTCTCGAAGAGTTCGGCCACTCGACAATGTCACATGGAGCTCTCTCGCGATGCTACATCATCGCATTCGCATGCACGATTTTCTAGATTTTTAAAATGACGTAACTTCTTCACACGAGCTCTGCTTTTGAAGTTATTTATATCCCCGGAAATCTCTTGAAGAGATCTACAACTTTCCTTTATACCTCAAATGCTAGTTCTTAATCTATCAAAAAATTATATTTTTATAGGCTTAGGTTGTTAGAAATCACTGTAGAAAGTGTATCTCCTACATACTGACTCCGTTCTCGATGATCCCTATATTAACGGACTCCTATTGATGAGATCTTAAATTCTTGTTTAGATTATTTTCTCTAATAACCTACCGTTCCAGAATTCGATTCCTGTGTCAGCACTGCTATGCATAAACTTCGAAGAAACATAAGTTCCTCTTATGAAGTCAGATTTGGATGTTCTCTTTATGTACGCTCTCGGTTTAACAAATACTATGACTTTTTTATATTACAAAGGCTAAAAAGTAAATTATTGAAAATTCACCTTTTACGATACGCACAACCGTGTCGGTTTAATCACAAAACTTCGAAGAAGCATAACTTCTTTATACGAAGTCAGATTTCAACGTTCTTTATATGTATGGAATCCTTGTCACATATACCATGACTTTGTTTAAGATTATTTATCCTAAATAACCTTCTAATTATTAACGCTTATTATCTCTTAAATGACTATCCCGAATATGCGGGTGTTACAGTTATCTCCCCCTTAGGATGATTACGTCTCAAAATAATCAACAAAACAGGACTTGCATAATGATTTCTTACGTTACATTTCCATCCTAGGTAATATCCAGAACTCTTTATGTCTTTTCTATCGAGTTTCTAACTCTTAGACTTCTTTACTGCTGACGGTGTTGGACCTATTCTTCCTTCTAAATTTGATCTCAATAGGAGGCTCCTGCTCTTTTTCTAGAATAGATTTAACCTAAGATATAGTATTTATTTCGACTACCCTAACATATTGATAGGTAATGTCCTTAATGACCTCTCATCATATGATGCAATGGCTAGACTCAAGTCTCTTTGAGTCAGACTCTAGTGTGGATGATATCTTCCTTCATGTTTTAATGTGATATAACCTCATTATAGCTGGTAGAAATCTCTAACTACTAGCTACTAAGCTCTAATAATGATTTTCAATTTGTCTGTCAATTACCTCGATCCTTTCCTTTATCGATTTTTTAACTAAAGTCAGACTCTACGTCGAACATGGTTCGCAGAACCAATTTTGTTACTTTACGAATATATCTTAGTCGGACTTGATTCGATATGACCACTAAGATCGGAACATCTATCTTCGTAGTCATTACCGAAACAAAGGTAATAATGAAAATGAACAAAATATCTCAACTACTTAGAGACTTAGTAACCTTGTGACTCTCCATGATCTAAGTGTGAGTCCTGTGCTTTCGGTAGAATAAGCCTCTACTACCTTTCACACCTACTAATACTTGTCCCAAGTATTGTCTCGTAGTTTAATAAATCATTAGAAAAAAATCATATAACATTTTAACGCATCGGATAATATAAAATAACTAAGGATTATATCATTTCTTGAAAACGATTACATCGCTATTGGAGTTCATCATACATCATGCCTTTTTACATCAGGCTACATCTAACTATATGGGATGACTACTTAGACACCCTAGCAGCTTCCTTTATTGGCTTTCTGAAGTTATAGATGCCTCCTCCTTTACTTCCCTAAGAGTCATGTAAGGTGCTTTTGCAACTTCTTTCTTTCTTGGGCAGTGTCTTTTGAAATGCCCTGCTTCTCCACACTTGAAGCAAACTTGTTTCTTGTCTTTGTATTTCTTAGCATAGCAAACAGTCTTCCCACATTTGAAGTAGGTCACTCTTTCAATGCATTGTCCATAGTGCTTCCTTCTACCCTTTTCGCACCATTATGACTCATCGTTATCCCCAAGCTCCTTGTCGTTCGGGCTAGGTTTTAAAAACCTACTCTTTTTGTTGGATTTTGAGGATCCTTCATTAATCCTCTTCTCTCTGACTTCATCTTGGGTGGTCGTTCTTCCTATAATCATATATTCAAGATATTTGGAAACTCAGAAGGTTGTTACCAAAGTAGTTGCTAATTTCACGATTGGAGCAAAATTCGTTGGTAGTCCATTAGCAAATCTTTCAACCTTGGAGGTTTCAGTAGGAACCAGGTGAGAAAATAACTTCATTTTCTCAATAAAGCTTGCAGCATATCACCGACGCTCATGTCTCGTTTCTTCATATTCTAGAACTCCTTGCTCATTTTCGACAAGTCTCTTTATGAGCAATATTCCCTTTTTAACCTTACAAGGAAGTCCTTCCATGTCATCTTCCATGCTTCTCCCTTCAGCATAGTCATGACCACTCGTTTCCACCAGCTTAAAACACCATTCTATAGTTGTCTAGATGCGAAGATTGTATTCCATATGTTTCTACAGTCGCAGCTCTCAAATGTCATCTCCATTTACTAAATCCAATCCATCACTTTCACTGGCGTTGGTTTTCTGGAAAGGCTTGGTGATTGGAATGCTATGTAGTATTCATACTTGCATCAATCTCTATCAACCTCTCCTTCGATATTATCCTTCTTACTTCTTCATGGTTCAGCCTGTCTAATGACTCTACTACAATTTCCTTCTTCCGACTGCTCCTTATTTAACTCAGATTGCACAAGTGGTGCAGTGAGTTTATCTTTATTTTTCCGGATTAGTTTTCTTGTCTCCTCCATTTGACAATATAACATTGTCTGTATCATTGCCATCGTGATTGGCTCGGGTGCGGGTACTACCTCTAGTTCATGCTTGATCACCTGAGGCTAAGGCTGAGGGTTTCCATTATCTTTTTCCTAATCCTCTTCATGTCCTCACCATGACATTCTATACACCAAAGCAAACGTTCAGTGTATCAAGACAAGAATACAGATAGGGAAGGTTTTAGACGTGTAATCCTCCTTAGTATTTCGAAGAGTTATATGCCAGTTCTAATACCATAATTAAACATTTAGAAACCTGAACACATAAAATTTCCAAATTCAAGGTCAGCAACAAACCTTAAATGTAATCAAGTACTAGCAGTTTAGATATGCAACTTAAGGCATGCTATTCTATAAATCAATTCGCACATAGAATTAAATTAAGCATCTTATCCTAAAGTAAGCTAGTACTTATGTCCATTCAGGTGTATTACCTAAATTATAATAGACTCTCATCTCACGATCATCGTTTAGCATTCTAAGTTTAAGTCTAGAAATCCTCTAAATTCCTAGTTCGCTTGAACTAATGCTCTGACATGCACAAATTTCCAACAATTTTAAATTTTTTTTATTTATGCTATATTAAATTAGAGTTCATTTATAAAGGTGGAATTGGTCCCGTAAAAGTAGTTCTGAAGAAATATTTTTCATTGACAATAAAAATCTTGACATGTCATAACTGATACAAGAAACATAAGCATAAATGTAGGCCTTACATAATCTTTTATTCTATATACTATATTTCCTAGAATATCTCATTAGGTGTGAACATCGATATCTTTGTACTGCTTCGTGTTATACAAAAAAAACTTAGTGGGTCAGGTTGGGAAACCTAGTGAGTACATAGGGTTTTCAACCCAAAATAAAATAGTTGATATTTTTAATTATCAAATAATTAACCTAATTATCCATCCCCATTTTCTTATTTATTCTTCTATAAGGGTTTATCCTAAGGGTTATCGTAGTCATCGTTGCTTACGGTACAGTCATATGGATTTCTCCACAATACATGTCAGTAGATTTTTTTCTAATATCATTCCTAAGAATTTGTCCTAAGGATCATCTTAATCATTGTTAGGGAGTTCTCCGTAGTACATGTCGGTAGGGTAAAGTACATCAAATGGGCACGAAGTCCATCCCCTACAGGCTATAAACCTGTCTATGTTCAATGGGACTATCGTCAACTAGTCTGCTGGTCGTCAACTATACTCTATTAGATTACTACATCATCGGTATGCTAGTACCACTCCTACATTGTTGGAACACTACTACCATTTCTACTTCGTTGGCACGCTAGTACCATTTCTAAATTCATGGCATCCTATCATTGCCTACATCTTTCATTATACTATGGCATCTTATATTTCATCATACGATGGGATCTATTACTACCCTTCGTTACCCAATGTATTAATGTAAAAAATACATATACGGTGTATATATTGAATAATATTTCATCTAACACAGAACATCTTTTTACTTAAGCAAATATAGCATTTAATTAAATTGGATACTTCATTTCTATGTGTAAGATGAAAGTAACTATGCACTCACTTGACTTAGGTGGGTGACTAGCGATTTCGGCAGCGCTTCACTTTGTACATTCAAAAGACCTAGACACAATAAGTACTAATCCTCAGTCTATTTTCGTAATCATGATGACTATAACATTTATAGTCTAGATTCCTCACTAATCTCAATGTCTACATCAAGATTTATCATGTAAGGATCAGCCAAGCAGGATAGTTGGGAGGCAGGACGATTTCAACATAATAGTTTTTTTGAAATCCAACATCCAACCCAAAGTGGCCATTCTAGACACCTCTCTCGTAAGTAGATCAATCAGTATTTTGACTTGTAATTACTGATAAATCTTATTTATAGGTTCATAATAATGACTTATGACTATAAATTTAAGTTATAATGAAAGTAAAAGAGTGTAGCTTAACTAAAAGAGATTCTTGATGAAAACTGGAAATCTAAGAGGGCAGAATACCGACTCGGTAAATGCTATTCGAAGGTTACAATTAGTTAAGTATTCATGGGTGTCGTAGGGCTTTACCGCATGCCAGAAACTCAAGGAAAAAGGGTCTACATGAGGGAGATTTGAGAGAGAGAGACAAAGGCTTTAGGGGTTGGATGTTAGGAACTTATACGCAACTGAGCCATATATATATATATATATATATATATATAAACTTTTGAAATGTGTACTGCGCATGGTATAGGGGTGCAACACGCACAAGGGTCATACTGGCTCCATGGAGCTTCTGCCACATGTCCCATCGTCGTTCGCCCACCTTATGTCCTTCTAAAATGTGACACGTGTCACATTCCTATGTAGCCATGCACCAATATTTTATGGAGCCATGTCGACATGTATCTACAAGAGTTCGGCAGACCAACATTGCCACGTGGCGCTCCCTCACGATGTCACGTCATCATGTGCGACGCGCACTTCGCGCGCACGATTTTCTTGATTTTTAAAATGACATAACTTCTTCATTTGAGCTCCATTTTTTACGTTCTTTATATCCTTGGAAATATATCAATGAGATCTATAACTTTCTTTTAGAACTCAAAAGCTAATTCTCACTCTATCAAAAATTTATATTATGGATAGACTTAAGACGTTAGAAACGGCTAAAGAAAGTGTAACTCTTACATAAGGACTCAGTCTCGGTATTCCCTATATTGATGGACTCCTATTGAAGAGATCTTTAATTCTCATTTAGATTATTTTGTCTAATATCCTACCGTTCTAGAATTCGATTTCTGTGCCTACACTATTGCGCTGAAACTTCGAAAACTCATAACTTCCTCTTAGGAAGTCAGATTTGGATGTTCTCTATATGTAGGCTCTCGGTTTAACGACTACCACGAATTTCGTTTAGATTGCTAAGGCTAAAAAGTAAATTATCAAAAATTCACTTTTTACGATACGCAAAGTCGTGTCGGTTTAATCACGAAACTTCGAAGAAGCATAACCTCTTCATAAGAAGTTGGATTTCAACGTTCTTTATATGTATGGAATCCTTGTCACATATACTATGACTTTTTAAGATTATTTATCCTAAATAACCTTCTATAAAAAGTCATTTTTAATTCTTATTATATCTTAATTGACTAGCATCAATCTGCGGGTGTTACATGTACAAGCACGGCTAAACTAGTTTAGGGGATCTAACTGAACCTAAATTTTGGGTCCCTTTTGTCTTTACTACACTGAATGTTATAAACTCTCCTTTTTTATCTGGGCTTAGGACCGAAAATAATAAACTAAAAAGTGTATAAATGATGGAGTTCATTTTTTTTATTATGTATATGTTTTTTGTGAATATGTTTAGGACATTAAGTTAATTTTTTGTAGCCTTTTAGATGCAAATTTTTTAATATAATTTGCATAGTTAATTCTTTTACTGAATGTTTTCAATTGAAAAAATAGATAATCTAGTTAATTTTTCTTGTGACATTGTAGATCTTAAGTAATTTTTTAACAATTTTAATTTAGAAAAATTTCTTTCAGCAGAGGTTATAGAAATAGTTAACATAATCCTATAGACAACATATGCATTTGGAAAAGAACTGAACTTTTTATTGTAGTTGAGTATATTTATAATTGTATCATATTCCAAATGTACAATGTCTTAAAAAATTTAGTTCATGAAATTTATTTTATTACTATTAATTATAGGACATAAAGTGTCACACGATTCAATTAAAAAGAAAAACGACAAGTATATCATAAATTTACTAGATCAAGTGAAGGAAAAAAGTGAAAAATAGGAAACCCAAGAACACATCTAGCAGCATAGTTAAGGTTAATGCCCTTGTGCATACAATATCATCTAAGGCCAACCCAAAGTCACTTTTTAACAGTATTGCAAGTTTAAATGATGAACAACTAGATGTTGTGCGTGATATGAGATTTGAATCGTTCATTTAAATGAAAGTTAACGGTGTTCATACAAGCCTAGGTTTTTATGTAGTTTATAGTTTCAATCCGATAACAATGCACATTATACTCGACACCAGTGATATCGAGAGGTCTGCTGAAAGGATACAGAAGATAGTAGGGTTACAGAACAGAGGAGTTTTAACGGTTTCATTAGTAACATTTTCATCAAATCAAATATTTCTTTGAATGATACGTTTTTCACGAAATTCAGGTTTTACTTCCATTTACAAAACCAATTCTTTTGCATCATCTAAAGCCTTTTCAAATATGTTTTCTCTATATTTTTCAAAGAAACGCAAAAGTCCATTTAGTTGATCTATAGAATCATCGATACACATATCATTTGATGGCAAGTTTTTACTAACAGTGTTATTAGAAAAAAAATATAATACCAAATAATCATTCCTAATAAAAATTCAAAGTTTTCAGTGACACATGTAGTTAAACATTTAGCCTGACATTTAATTTTTGGATAATTCTAAAAGTACATTTATTAATTGTGGTGCTTGAAATCTAATTGGTTTTACACTTCTTACCCTACTTTCGCAACGAGTTTGTGACAATGAGATAAGTGTTAGGTTTAATATATTTTGTTGTAACATTTTCCATCTTTTAGTTGAGGAAAATATCAAATATATACGTTGTGTAACTCCAAAGAATTCACTAGCTTTAGGACACGAAATATTCATATAACAAATTACTAAATTTAAACTATGACAACCACATGAGTGTAAAATAGTATAGGATTAATATCTAACAATCGTTTATGTACGCCTTGATATTTTCCTTTCATATATGATCAATTGTCATAACCTTGACCCCTAACAGCATTTATATATAGTCCTATATTTTTTTAATTTCATCATCTATATCATCATATAAGCTTTTAGCGGTTGCATTATCTATAATTAAATTTATTAGAAAGTATTTTTTAACTTCTATAGGAGTTGTTGAAAGGTCTAAGCATTGTAAGATAAGTGAAATTTGTTTCTTATGGCGTGTATCCGGAGTACAAAGTATTATTGAAAGACATTTAGCTTCTTTTACTTTTTTTTAATAACTTTATTTTTAACTTTTTCTGTTAATAAATTGCTAAGTTCATTTTGAATATTGTGTCCAAGAGAATGATCATGAATTTCTTGCCCTTAATTTGCCTAATATGTTCTTGCACAATAAGAACAAATTTTGCAATCATTTCAACTATACTTAATAATAATACCATTATTTTTCTTGATAATTCTTTTCATTTTCTCGACGAAATGCTAATTATTTTTTCCTAAAGTTTTTATTACAAGAATAATTCTTGTTAACACATTTTTCAAATGTTTTTTTCTTTATTTATTTGTTCTTGGTTTTTCTTTTCAATAGGTTTATTATTTTTTAATATAATTTGTAAGTCAATTCATGCCCTCATATTAAGCATGTATCTGTTACTTGCTTTATGTCTTTTTAGTATACCAGAAATATTGTTCCAATCATTGTTATATTTATCTACTAATGAAAATGTAGATATATTCACATTAAATAATTTACAACAAAAACAAAAACTCTATCTACATCTATTGAATAAACCAACCATGTTCATTGGTATTTTTCTCCATTTGGTATTTTTTTGCAGATGAAGATATGAAGTAAAGCTTATTGAATGTTAATCTTTTGGAAAGATAAAATTATAAATCTTAATAGGACATTTTTATATGATTAAACCTCTTAAATTAGTGTTAATATTACTCCACCTACTTAAATCATATATGTTTATAGGCTCGTATCCTTTTTAATATTAGTTCTCTCATTATCGTTTTTACTATTAGTTTGTTCATTATCATTTTCACTATTAGTTTGTTCGTTATCATTTTCGATATTAGTTTGTTCATGATTATTATTGTCAATATTAGTTTGTTCTTGTTCATTATCAATATTTTTTTGGTAGTTAAAAATTTAAAAACGATCATGTATGTGTTGGATTAGTGTCTAAGTTCATAACTAATTTGATATGTACTTGACCCGATGGTGCATGGTCCTTTTGGGTTGCCTTCACCAAAGCAACTTGATAGGATGAATTATGGAGAGAAAGGATTAAAATATGGTTTATTAATATATTATGAGAATAATATATTAAAGGAGAAATCATATTGTTTAATTAATATTAGTCAAGAATTAATTGGTAATTAGTTTTGTGACTAAAAGAGATTAATTAAACTAAAGGGACTGGAATTGTAATTATAAGATAATTGCAATTTGGGCTATGGATTGTCTTAAATTAAGGAGTGGACAAATTCTATGGGGAAACCCATGGGGAAATCGTCCAAGGCCTTAATTAAAGGAGTCCATGGGTTGCTTAGGGCTTAAGCATCCAAATTAGGGTTTCCTTGTTAGATAACCCTAATAGCCTCACTATATATATGACCCTTATGACCCAAAAACGTGGCTAAGCTTCTTTCTAGGGTTTCACACGTTTTAGGGCAGCCTCCATCCTCTCTCTTCTTCATCCTTTTGCTTTTGGTGTTTGTGAACCATTAGAGCAGTGCCATTTGTGACTCTAAGCTTTCTAAAGTCAATACAAGGAGATTTTGGATTGTTATTGCTACATAACAATCAAGGTAACATCTTAAACATATTTTCATGTTAATATGATTACTTGAATGCTAGTATTGGGGTTTATAGTCTTGGATAACTTGCATGTACAATAGAGAAACCTAGATCCAAGCATTAGGGTTTGTATGAGCACATAGGATGATCTTATGACCAAAACCCATCAGTGGTATTAGAGCCTAGACTGGTTTCTATTGTATTGATGCATTGTATGATTAAAAAATTTATTTTTTGTGTTTCTGGAGGCTGGACTCGCCGAGTCCATGTCTGACTCGGCGAGTCGGCTGGTCAGATGGAGGGAAAACCGAGATTTCTTGTTGTTTTTGCTTAAGGATAGTTGTCTTATCACATTAGATCAATATAAATCCGATTTTATGATATATTTGACTATATTCTTGATCTAATTGAAGATATTTATCAAATAATAAAATATTTGTTTTCTTATGTGATAATTGATTAATTATTTTGATTAAATTGGTAAATTGTTTTGCAAGAAATCATTAAATAAATCAAATATGGATAATTATGTGATTAAATGTTAATTTAGATTATTTTTTATTTGATTCTTGTGCTTTGAAAAGTTTTCATATTTTCCCCTTTAGATTTTATAGTTTAAATTTGAACCCAAAAGTTTTGTTGTTTTGAAATTTAAATAGTTAAAACCCTAATGTTTTGAAAAGGTTTCAAAACTTGCCCTCAAGTTTTGGAATTTAAATTTTCATTAATAGTTTAATTTTGATGTATATTTAAATCCTAAATCCTAATGTTTTGAAATGTTTCAAAACTTGCCCTCAAGTTTTGGAATTTAAAAGTTGATTAAAAGTTTGATTAGGAATGTTAAATTCTAAAACCCTAGTATTGTTTTGAAAAGTTTAAATCACACCCTTATGGTTTTATTAATTAATTAAGGTTTATAATTAAAAAAAGTTTAATAAATTCATAAAAGTTTAGGTTTACAATTTAATTGAATTAAAGGTATAATTATTAAATTTGACCACATAGTATTTTAAAAGTGTAAAATACACCCTATACTATATATAACATTAAAAGTCTAACATTATATATATATATATATATATATATATATATATATATATATATATATATGTATGAGTAAAAGTCAGTCTTACCGTTAGTAGGCCTCATTCACGAAGCTGGTCTATAAGGGGTGTTTAAGGAAATTACCTATAAAACGGCGATTGAATGGGTATCCACTCTTACCCACCGCACTCTGGACTAATGGAGGGTCGTTAGCCGAACGGGTAGGATAGGACAAAACCTTTCATTATAAGTATAATAAAGTACAAAAGTAACTAAATGTTTTACAAATTCCCAATCTTAGTTACTTAGGCAAACGTGAATTGATGCAATTCCATGAATTACACTTTGTGCCCTTGCGAAGATGTTAGTGGAGCACGTGTGGTTTACCGGCACACTAAATGGTTCTAAGCAAAGGTAGCAAAGGGTGACTCAATGTTTGTCATAGTTCGGTGGAGCGTGCGTGGTTTACCGGCACATCGAATAGGTGACTGTAACATGTGAGGGCACCATGTAAGTTTGCATGGTTATTCACACCCGCTTTGTGATCCTCGGCATCCCAGTCACAAACTAGAGGGGCATATCGAGATTTAAACATGCCACTAAAATGTTCAATGAATCTTAAAGGGTCTAGGAGTTTTCATAGATTTAAAACTTAAATTTCTTTTTCGTTTATCGTGGTGGAAATTAGTGAATCGTCATTCACTTACCTTCAAATATTCTGCAATTAGGGTTACGACATCCCTCTCCCGAGTTGTGGAATATTGTGTTGGGTCCTAGCCTTAGTATTTCATTTGGGTGATTTACTAAGGACTCAATCTATCAACTAACTTGAATTCGTTTTCTCCCGTTTTGTAGATGTCAAAGTTCGACAACTATGGTCTTCCCAAATCCCGTGGAACAAGCATTCCACATGAAGATGATATTTCACGATTCGATCGAGGAACAAGAAATCATGCTTCACTTCCTCCACCTCCTCCAATTATTCTCCCTAACCCACAAGTTCGAAGGCTTGAAAAGTTCAAGCTCACTCAAGCCCTTTTGGCAAGTAAACATAAAGAAGGAAAGTCAGTGTGTTCACATGTCCTAGGGATGAAGTCACACATTGATAGGTTAAGAATGTTGGGATCCGTTGTCTGTAAGGAGATGGCTGTTGATTGGGTTCTTCAGTCACTTCCTAACTCATATAGTGAGTTCGTAAGAGAGTATTATATGATGAACTGCGATGTGGCCCTTATAGATCTCACCTATATGCTTATTTCTGCTGAATCAGCAATGGTTTGGCATAATAGAAAAGCAAAGTTGATTGGTAAATCTGCCTTCAAGACCTCTATGGATATAGACAATGGCAACGAAAGACATGCTATGATCGAAAAGTTTGATCATAAGAGAAAGGCAATGTCTGAAGTAGTTCCATATCCTGTTCCAAAAGAGTCAATTTGCTTTTATTGCCAAGAGAAGGGGCATTGGAGACGAAGCTGTCCTATTTACCTAAGAGATCTAAGAGATGGGAGAGTCAAAACGTATGGCTTTGCTTTAGGTAAAATCCATTGACTAACTATTTTAAGCTCCTATTCTAGATTCTTAATACATAATGTGATAAGATTACAATTGATGTTTTGTAGAATCAAAGAAAAGAGAGGAAGCTTAAGGGAAGAAGTGAGCAGAATCTAACCGTGAAGAAATGGATTTCGATCGCATTACTTGAAGATTAGATTTTGAACTACTACTCAGAGTTAGAATTAGAAATATGTATTAACATAGTTTTTCAATGAATTGCATTGTAAGGGGAAAATTTTTCCGCAATAAAATAAATTTTGATTTTATATTATTTATTTATCCTTGTAATGGCATATATGAAAAATTGATGTTTGGATGTTTCTATTATTAGCAATAATGGATTTGATTCTTAGTTATGGAAATGTCGGAAATTTACCAAATAAGGAGAGTTTCTCATCGCCCAAATTTCAATTGGACAGAAATTTGGAATCACGCAACTTGGTTGCATGATGAATGGGAAATTTCATATTTGGAAATTAGACTAATTCATTGACAAGGTGTCAAGTGAAGGACTAGGAGATTGAGCACACAAAGTTGTGTGTTGATCAAGTCCACCATAAGAGTAACAAAGATATTCGTCATGATTTACTAAAGGTTTAGTAAATATGATTATACTTATAAGATTAAGTGTAATTTGGAATTGATTAAAAGGTTTAAATCAATAGCAAAACGAATAAGAAGAATCAAGTAGGCAGAAAGATAAAAGTTTCTCCATTCTAAGAAGAAGGGAGAGTACCTTTTATGCTTTATGATAAGTCTTAATGATTAAGAGCCATATCTCAATTGATCCTCTAAGTGAGTCTTAGTACAATTGTATGTCTAAGAAGAGGAATCAAGAATTGAAGAAATGGTTAAATCAAGAAGTCAATCATACTTCGTTCCAAAACAAGTCTTAGAGTTAAGATTGTGAAATTGAGTGATAAGTATTAAGAAGGTTTATAACATTCATCAAATTTGGAAATTTGTGATGTCTTGGATAAGACAAAGACCAACTAGGACCAATTTATGAAGTGTTTTGATAAAAGCTACACTAACTCTTGAATATTTGTTTGTCAAGAAATGGTTATTGACAAGAGAATCTTATATGTCAAAGAGTCAGTGGGAGTCTTAATGGTCTTGAAAGGTTTCAAGAACAAATCAAATAAACCTTATCGATCATCACTAGCACACGAGTTGAGGTTTACAACCTATCGTGTTGATATTATTTTGGGTCTGTGTTATTCCAATTGAGTTAATTATGCATGTGAGTTCTATGAGTTCTCATTTAGAACGCATTAAAGGCAAGGCACCTTAATCAATGAAAGGTACATTGATAGGAAAGGGTGAGCCGCTTAACTACTTGGAAGACATGGTGGTTAGCTCTGCTACCATAAGGCAAGAAATCAAGATTAAGAAAGTTCGGTCCATATGAGTTTGAATTTGTCGTAAACTTTGGTTTTAACAAATTCACATGGATAGGAGCACATACACCGTTTAAATCTAAGTGTAATAAGATTTCCTCCTTCATGAAAATGATTGTGAGGAAATGCTTTCACTAAGAAAGATTTTAAGAAGATAGTGATTGTAAAATTGCATTCTCGAATTCGATTATGGTTACGGTATCCCTTTCCATAATTTATATTGTGAGGTTTGGCAATTAGTCTTAATTGTCTAGACACACATATGAACTATCTAAGGCAAAAGTGTATAAGAAGCCTTGATAAAAGATTATCAAAGCACTAAGTATTAGAAACATGAACTTAAGAAATTCAATAAGTATTGTTTTTCTGGAAGTTAAGATGTTTATGAATACATGTCGAAACTAGTAGGAGCATAAGTGTTATGTTTTATAATAATCATCATGATAGTGGGAGCATAAATGTTATGATTGTATGATCATTAAGGAAAGTATTGCAAGGTAGCAATATTAATTATAGAAAACAAGAGTCATACTTTGCAAAGTTGTAAGGGTTGAATAGTTGTTTTGCTATAATTAAGGGAGACAATATTATGCTTCATTTCAAATTTAAAGGCTTAGATTGTGGAATATTAATAAATTTAGTCAAAGGTACATAGTGTGTTCTCAATTCTTGACTATGATTACGGCATTCCTCTTCATAGTTCGAATTTTGAGAACATAGCAAATAAAATATTATGGCAGAAGATTGATAAAGTATCATATCTTTATGTAAGACATTATGCATCGTGTCCCATACGCTTCGGGTATAGGATTGATTGCAAATGCTATAATATTTGACCATTCTAAAATTTTCCAAATGTCTAGCGCATTTAGAGGGAAAAAGGAAAAGAATTGGTTTTGACTAAAATAATCAAAGGACAATCCAAAGTTCGATGAGGATTGGTTGCTTGTGAGTAGTTGGAAGCATGGTATTGGATGGACCATATCGACATTATTATGAATAGAAAAGATTCTATTAAGAATGAGTTGTCATATGGAAAATATGGAAATGTTTCCATATTGGATGGACCATATCGACATCATTACGAATAGATAATATTCTATTAAGAATGAGTTGTTATATGGAAAATATGGAAGCGTGTCCATATTGGGAATTGAATATGGAAAATCTATGTCTAGATTAGAAACTTTTATGCAAACGGATGTTCAAAGGAATGTACTTTGAGTGAGAGACATCATATCTAAGGAATTGTCTTGTAACAATCTCCGATAGAGGACTTTGTAATATCATTAGCAATAGTCTTTGTGACTTTGGTGCAGTGACATTACGAAAGTATCATTGCATAAAAATGTTAGAATCTAGCATATTCTATAAGTGGCAAGAATTGATATTCTTACATTTATAAAATGGATTAGGAGTTGTGAAAAGAGAATGATTGGAAATGTGTTCAATTTGATCTATTTCACAAAGTAAGAACCATAGGTAAACATTGTGTGCATGCTAGGAGCATGGGACAAGTGTAATAATTCAAGTAAGAAGTTGATTACCCGAAACGACAAATAATGAGTAATCGATATGGTGATAAATAAAAGGTGTTTTATTTATACTCATAGGTTTGAGGCCATATGGTATTAGTATTATCCTTGTGTTTCACATTTGCATGTTTTGACATCCTGAATAATTTAATTGGTTAAGAACAGTCAAATTATTCGAACGGACCACAGTTGTTCATATGTTGGAAGTAGATATGAAAGAAGACTGTCGTGAATTGGTGTGTGGATTGTCTAAAGAGCATTAGACATAAGAAAATGTTTGCTGCAACGTTCATGAGTGCTTATGAATATGAATTTGAGCATTGGATTAAACCCACGCTCACTTGGATCACTCCATGAATTGTATCACGAGTGATTGGTGAGACGATAACATCTTATATTCTTGAAACCGAGATGTGTGAGTTGTATCTTGCAAATTGGTTGTACATTGATAATATGTAAACGCACCAGTAACTTGGTGTTATAAAACATATTGTTGTGTGTGATTCGGTGAGTAAGTGCAAGCGAACATTGAATCAAAGTTTATCCGTTCCTTTTATTCAAAGTAGGATAAAAGCGATATCTTTGGGCCCCTCGATGATTTAGTGATGACTAACGTAAATGCTCGGCCGGGCTAGGGCTAATTTGATCTGTTCAATTAGTCAGTCGTCATAAATCGAAAGTCGAGAAATAGTACAAAGCGAATGATTTGAAATCATGTCTTATACGATATCTAGAATGGTGGAATATATGATTCCTTATCTAAAGGACACGCGTATCTGATAGGATCAGAGTTGACAGCGGCTTTGGAAAGCTACGATTGCAGATCAGGATCTGAAGTCATACGCAGAATAGTTATTAGACTTATCCAAGTGGGAGACTGTTGGATTAGTGTCTAAGTCCATAACTATTTTGATATGTACTTGACCCGATGGTGCATGGTCCTTTTGGGTTGCCTTCACCAAAGCAACTTGATAGGATGAATTATGGAGAGAAAGGATTAAAATATGGTTTATTAATATATTATGAGAATAATATATTAAAGGAGAAATCATATTGTTTAATTAATATTAGTCAAGAATTAATTGGTAATTAGTTTTGTGACTAAAAGAGATTAATTAAACTAAAGGGACTGGAATTGTAATTATAAGATAATTGCAATTTGGGCTATGGATTGTCTTAAATTAAGGAGTGGACGAATTCTATGGGGAAACCCATGGGGAAATCGTCCAAGGCCTTAATTAAAGGAGTCCATGGGTTGCTTAGGGCTTAAGCATCCAAATTAGGGTTTCCTTGTTAGATAACCCTAATAACCTCACTATATATATATGACCCTTATGACCCAAAAACGTGGCTAAGCATCTTTCTAGGGTTTCACACGTTTTAGGGCAGCCTCCATCCTCTCTCTTCTTCATCCTCTTGCTTTTGGTGTTTGTGAACCATTAGAGGAGTGACATTTGTGACTCTAAGCTTTCTAAAGTCAATACAAGGAGATTTGGGATTGTTATTGCTACATAACAATCAAGGTAACATCTTAAACCTATTCTCATGTTAATATGATTACTTGAATGCTAGTATATATATATATATATATATATATATATATATATATATATATATATATATATATATATATATATTTGTTATTTAGAGACCAATAGAGCATCAAATTTGGAATTTTATCATGTAGGCAATTTGGTAGTGAGGAATCTAATTATTACAAAAGTTGAACATATGTACATTAAATTCACGAATTATGACAATATCTTATACCAATCTGTCACACCTCCAAACCGAGACGGCGGAAACGTTTGGAGGTGGAGGATGTCATGTACAGTATCACAACAATTGCATCATAGTAACCAAAGTAAACACAACCATTACATTAAATATATATAAGGTATTTACATCTTTTTGATACACCGTTTGTATAACAGCAAAAATGTAACAAAAGTATAAAGGATGCGACTCTATATGCTCCGTCTTCACAAAATCCTTCAAGTATACCTTTGTATTGGTTCCATGAGAATACAAGCGATTTTGAAAGTGTATCGACATTTAAGTTGGTGAGTTCATAATAATGTTTTTGTAATGAAATCATGTCTTTGAATCTATGAAAATGTTTGTATGTTTCTCGAGAAAATCCAATATTTTCTTTAGTATTGAAAAGTAGTCTTAGCCCTAAGACCCAAAATATAAGTTCATTACTGTGTTCTATAGTAGTATATGAAAATGTTAGTTTGTATGCCTGGTTACCACCAACTGTATTGTATAGTGTGTTATGTATGAAAACCCTGGCTACCACCAGTATATATAGTAGTTTTATTACTTAAAATAAAACCATGTATCTGTATTCCCTGAAATCCTCCAGTGTAGTGCGTAGTAGTTCTATTAATTAATATAAAACTAATGAAGAATGAAATCCCGTAAACATATGGTTAGTTTATACTGTTGTGAGTTTGGTATAACCATGCTTAATATGACCTAGCGACCTCTACGACGTTCTTCAAGCGTTGAAACGGTATGATATTTGTCACCCCAGGCATGCCTGCCTAACTATAGCTAACAGTTTAGGTGTGGGATTGTCTGTCCCAAATAGATCTATTCACAAATCTCACATTCTACCTCCAGGAGTCTTTAGTTATACTGTGGTAGGATTTAGTTCCGCAACCTGAAGGGTATAATTGAAGTAGTGCCTCATAACCCTGTATTAACTAGTTTACGTGTAGTGTTGTAGTCTTCTCTTGTACTTGAAACTGTATGTATGACTTGTAGCATAAAAATAATTATACTTAAATAATTATTTAGTATTGTACTCTTGTATTCAGAAAATAATATTGTTTACCATAAACTATATCTTTCATAATTTATCTGATTGTTAATGTGTAAGCTCTTGAATTGGTATAACCGTGCGTTGAATCCCAAACTATACCTATTATAGTTTGCATATATGTTATGTATTTTATTTACGTATTGTACTGAAAACTTTGTGATTATGGTTGTATGTTGAAAACTTCCCTTATGCTCAACATGTTACAAAAGGGATAAAATATCTAAATATTTTATAAAATGAAGGGATCTCTTGGTTGTAACAATTGCATAAGTTTTAATTCTGTTGAAATCCTTTCTATAAGAGCACAAAAGAAAATCTTTGTGTTTGGCTTGTATCCCCCTGAAAACGTTAAGAATGGTAAAAGCATAAGGGTATGAACTCATAGTTGATTATGTGCACATGCTCGAAAGCAAAACCAGAAAGATGACCCACGAGTTCGAGTACGCGTAATTAACTGTATCCTAATCATAATTAAACACATAATTGTATTTAAATTAGCGAAACCATTAATTAAAGTGTTAGAAAACACTTTCTTTTGGGTTAGGAATGTTACCGAGACTTGTTTGAAGTGGAAAAAGGGGGTTTTCGGCCAAGGTTCTTGGCTCAAGGTTGTTTTCGGTTGGGATCCAGGTTTTCGGCCATGAAGTGGGTTTGCGGCCGCGAACTGGGTTTACGATCGTGAACTGGGTTAGCGGTCGAAATCAGGTGTTCAGATATGTTGGTGTTTTCGGCCCTTAAAGATATGAAGGCTGTTCTTGGTGTTTTTGGTGTTCTTGAGGAAAAACTTGAAGATTTAAAGGTTTGTTCTTGAAGATATGAATGTTCTTGGGAGCAACTTGAGAGAGTTTTCGGGTGAATAAGGTGAGAAATGAAAATTTTGTCCGGTGAAAAACCTTTATATCGGTTGGGTTTGCTGCCGGAAATGGGTTCTCGGCCGTAAACCCGTTTACGGCCTAGGGTTGTACGGCCGTAAAGGCATGGCTGGATGAGTTTGCTGATTTTTCGAGTCTTTTTGGTTCTGAAAACTTATATAACCTCTAATTATATATTTTAGATTATTCTCTAACCCACAAGAACTTAACAGAACAAATAAAATTCGAAATTTTATTTAGCGGAATTGACTTTTGTTTACTAGAAAGTATCGGGTTGTCACATCATCCCCCATTAGAGGGAATTTCGTCCCGAAATTCTTTCTAAAATGAATATAATTATGGAATAGGGAAAGAGATGCGGATACTTATGTTGCATCTAGTCTTCTTGCTCCCAAGTGAATTCAGGTCCCCGCTTGACATTCCAGCAAACCTTCACTATCGGGATGCGACTTTGCTTCGTTCTCTTGACTTCCATATCCATGATTTCGACTGGCTCTTCCACGATGTTAAGACTCTCGTTGATCTCGATTTTATCGAGTGGAATCACAAGAGTCTCATCGGATAGACACTTCTTAAGATTTGACACATGGAAGACGGGATGAATGTTGCTAAACTCTTAGGGTAACCGGAGTTTATAAGTTACAGGATCGATCCTTGCGAGGATCTCGAATGGTCCAATGTATCTTGGATTCAGCTTTCCATGCTTTCCGAAGCGTATCATGCCCTTCTAGGGTGAGACCTTCAACAGAACACGGTCACCAACCTAGGACTCCAAGGGTTTTCGTCTTTTGTCGGCGTAACTCTTTTGTCTATCCCTCGAAGCTTTTCGTCGTTCTCGGATTTGTACAATATTTTTGGTGGTTTCTCGGATGATTTATGGGCTAGTGAGAGTGCTATGAGGGACTTGACCTCTAGCTAGCTGCGTGTCACCTATTTCAGCACGACACAAAGGGGATCTGCACTTTCGGCAATAGAGAGCTTGGATAAATTAGCAGCCTCAAAACAGTGAGTAGCACAATGTATTAAGCATTCACCTAATTAGTAATTAAGATGCATTGATAATAATCTTCTTAAGGATCTTGCAATGTTTGCTCTTACACATTTTTTTATAAAATTACAATTTGGTAGTATTGAGTCATATATTATCTATACTAGGTGTGAGACCCGTGTATTATACGGGTTGATTTAAAAAAAAGATTAAACATTAAAGTGTAAATTAGTAATATTTTTAATATACAACTTTAAAATAAAAAAGAAAATATATATATTTATTGCAATTTAATATTATAATGATATTTAATACTATTTTTTTTTGGAAAGGGAACTTTCCTAACGAGGGTTTCCGGGCCAGCTTACGCGCACCGACTAATCACCCGCTGCAAACATGAGACTTTGCCTCATGCCCTGGAGTCACTGCAGGCGAACCTCCATATATAGTATATGATTTTAATTTTAAAAATTGAAACAAACCAAAAATTGATAAGTGGATAATATTTCTTTCAAAAATACTATAAAATGACAAGTGTCAAAACTCATGAGAGATTGACATGTGGCAAAAAAAACCTTCATTTATTAGGAGGATATCTTATGTAGGTCAATAAAGAACTTGAAACTTCTCGTCTGCTTAAAGGTCCTTAACATATGATGGAAGTTAAAATTATATTAATCGACGATTTAGAACTATTTTCAAAATGAAACCAATCACCCCCGCTACAACGAGTAGACATATATATATATATATATATATATATATATATATATATATATATATATATATATATATATATATATATATATATATTAGGTGTACACCCGCGTAAAGCTGCAGCGATAATTATTAATTTTTCGATGAATGGTTTTTCTATTCAGAAAATATTATTTGACTGTTTCAATAACTATAATTTTTTTGGAAGATATATTAGAAAAATTATATGCCCAAACCTTTGGGCAAATATCATGCCCATGTTAAAAAAGAAAAATTAATTGATCTTTTTTTCCTTAAATATTTTCGTTGATTATTTTTTACCATAATTAGTTTATATTCATAAAAAGATGAGTGGGTTGTGTTTAATAGATTTGTACATTAAGTTATCAAACAAATACCTCTTAAATTTCAAGAAAATTTAAATATGCTTTATAATATAGTTAAGGTATATATACACACACACACACACACACACACACACATATATATATATATATATATATATATATATGTGTGTGTGTGTGTGTGTGAGGGGGGGATGGGGGGGGGGGGGGTTATGTAGAAAAAACTCAATCTTTTGGAAATAGTTATTGATAAAATCTTTTTTTTAAGTTCCGATTATTTACTTTTACACGATAATCTGTCATTTCCTATTAAAATAAAAATAATGACATTTTCATTAAAAAAATAGAATTTTATCAAAAGTTTTCCCAAAATAATGGGTCTTTTCTATATATATATATATATATATATATATATATATATATATATATATATATATATATATATATAATTTCAATTAAGAAAAAAAAAGTTGAGAATGAAAGAATAAATCTGAGCGACGCATTTATTTTGTCTCAAAACACTCTGTCGTATTAATATGTTTCCATCATATATAAAAAAAAAAACATAATTTTCTTTTTGATTTTGTAATTTCAAGAAGCTATTTTTATCCGAAAACGATTGTAAATATATTAAAACCCATAATTTTTTATTCTTTATAAATATACATCCATATTTATATAGTTTTAAGATTAAAAAAATTCTATAGTTTCAACTCTCGTTATTTATAAGTGAATAAATATGTATCAGATTTTTATTACAATAAGTTCGTTTTCACTTATGAATAAACCGGTTAAGTATCATTCATATATGAATAAATAGTACATTCGTTATTCATTTAATTTTATTACAATTTAAGTGTCATTAATATATGAATATAACATGTAATAAAGTTTTTTCTTAGCTATTTTTTTACATCAACTCTCGTCACATGTTATATTCACATATGAATAAAACATGTATTAGTTTTCCTCACATATGAATAACACATTTTTACAGTTTGTTTATTATTTATATGTTAATAAGTGTTCAAAATTTCAAAACACTTAGTCTATTATTAACATACTATTTATTTATATATGAATAACAAATCAACTGTAAGAAACATCTAATAAATGTTTAATTCATATATGAATATAGCATTTGACAAGAAGTAATACACATTTTATTCATATATAAAAATAATATGTGACGAAAGATGATATAAAAAAATATTTTAGGTAAGAAAATTTTATTACGTGTAATATTTATATATGAATGATACTTAAACTGTAAAAAAAAATAAATAAATAAATAAATAAATAATCATACATTTTATTTCTTTACGTTAAAAAAGTTGAGGCCCCAGTTCAATCGAACAAAGGCGCTAGCCATTGTATTATAAGGGTAGTGTACAGTTTTTCCTTTTCGACAACAAGTTCTTCTTCAGCCCAGCAGCGCCAATTAAGGTTGAGTACTAGAGGATTATGAGAGAATCTAAGTTGACTCATCCCATACCGGGCAGATCCTATTTCTTGTTATCCCTATTTCTCGGAATCTTTGAAGAAAATAATCTCCTCAAAGCAGTTGATCAATTTTACCCTTCACCATTAGCAATTTCATTAGGGTCCCCCGCAAAAAAAAAGCCATGGAAAATAATGCACTCTTTCTATTTCAGAAAGAGACTCCCATAAATCATAGCAACAAGTCGGATTAGTGAAAACTTTGTCAAGCCTCGCCCAAACAGAACCCCCACTCTTGCTTAATCGACCAGGTTTTCTGCCGCAGTCAATGATGCCACAATCATTAGTCATTGCATTAAATTCCTACAAAGATACAAGCCTCACCCAAACAGATCCCCCACTCTTGCTTATTCTACCAGGTTTTCTGTCGCAGTCAATGATGTCACAATCATTAATCATTGCATTGAATTCCTACAACGATACAAGATTTGGAGGTCTGCCACCAAGTTTTTCAGATACATCTGAAATGGCGTGAAAATCACCCGCAACCCTCCATGGACCTTGTATGTATTAGGATAGTAATGGAAGTTTTTCCCAAAGAATTGAATGGAACACTTTTTCAGACCTATTGTCGATACTAAGTAGTAGTCAAAAATTTGTATCCATTTTTCATGATATTATGCATGGATCAAATATATCATGGCGAATTCTTCAGAAAATTTTTTGTCTTCCACAAAGGAATCTGATAAGTGAAATTTCGAGTAAGTGTTTGCATAATCTTCTTCTACCCAAAGAAATGATTCATCGAAATAATGAGTCACCATTGATATCGACACATCTGATAAATGTTCGGGAGTTCCCCTATGCAATCCTTTTCCTTCTTCTTGTAGTTGCATATCTCGCTAGTACACGTCTACTCTTTGTTTTCGGGGTCTCTAGTGAGTTACAGACAGAGTGCAAAAAGGTCAAATCTTTGATGATTCCATCATCTATGATTGAGTTGCGAAAACTTCTGGATAGGTATCCCACATCTGAACCAAATTCTTTCTGGTTAAAGAATCTCTTTCTAGTTGCTCTGAAAGGGTTCATGGATGAATTTCAGGCCACGCCCATGTGACATACTTCCATTTACACAGGAGTATTTTCTATAAAAAAAAATCCCATGTCCGATAGTGCCTTTACCCTAGTCATAATAGAAAAAAGGATCCCTCTAGTATAATCACTAGAGACAGGCGCTAGTTATTCTCCCGGCTGAGTATATTTATCTACGACATTTGGCGTAAGATTATAAGTGATAATGAATGTACTATAATAAAAATATGGTGCATTTTTGTTCACTTATAAATAACGAGAGTTGAAACTATAAAAAAATATTTTATCTTAAAATTATATCAATATGGATGTCTATTTTGTAGAGAATAAAAAATTATAAATTTTGATATATTTAAAATCATTTTTCGATAAAAAATAGTTTTCAAAAAATTAAAAAAGAAAAAGCTATGTTTTTGTATATATTTAGATAATTATTAACATAGTTTAAGAGAAACATGTTTGTTTGAAAACACACGTGTATTCTTTATCTTTTCCGCTAAGATGACCAAATGCTTTACGGCAAAATAAATATATGGTTGAGATTGATTTCTTCATTCTCAACATTTTTTCTTAATTGAATCATGTTCTATATGGTCAATGGTTATTATACTGTTTAAGGGAAGCATGTTCCATGATTGCTCTTCTTCATTTCTAAATAATACCATAGAGGGAGGGGCGGACATAGAATTTTTCAAAGATGGGACAAAAAATAATTGAACTTCTTTTACGGGGGCAAAAAAATTTTAAAGAATTAAAATATGTTATTTTGAAAGGATCAAAATAAATTATATTTTTAAAAAAATCTATTTTTTTAATTATTTTTTTTGTTGTTGTCGGGGCTGGTGCATCCACTTCTCCATTGTAATTCATTTTTACTTGATATATAACTAGTTAATTAATTTTAGTGCTACAATCTATACATTTGTGCCTTCGTCTTGATGGTACTTCGAAATTTATGTTTACAAGATTGGTTAGTTGCAAACTAATATTATAAGCGTATTTCATACGGAGCGTTTGATAGCGTTTAAGAGCTTCTAGCGTCTAGCGTTTGGCAAAACGCTCCGTTTTGAACAGAAAGTCTTGTTTGACACTACAAGCTTCTAGCATTCAGTTTAAACAAAATGCTTCAAAGCTAAATATTATTTCATGTGGCGTTTAACAAAACACTACAAGCCACAGACTAGTCGCTACCCACTACAAGATAATTGTTACCCGCTACATATTTCTACCAGCTAATAGAAATATGGTTTCCATCAATTGATGTATCTTTTTTCTTTTTTTCATGTGCCAAAATGCAAAGTACTCCCTATTAAAACATCAACGTGTAGTATTATTCTTCCACTACTACAAAAAGTCTAAAAGGACTCAGTTAAATACTACAAAGGACCCGGTTTGCAACTGGGTTTTTATGGGATGAGTCCTATAAGTGAAATCTAATAAAGCCTGGTTTTATAATCAGGACTTATTAAGCTAATACAACTCGGTTTCCTTGTATCTAACCTAGTTTTTTACTTCAACGACAAGTCATTCTATATGACTATATAGCCCGGTTATCAAGAATAGAATTGAGTTCTATCAAGTTAGAAGATATTTTTATATAGCCCAATTTTGTTATATACAACCAGGTCTTTTTATTGGCTATTTTATATTTTTTTCTGTTAAATTTACCAATACCAAGATGTTTTCTGTTACAATTATTATATTTCAACTTTTGCACTTAATATACCCAAATAAATAATTCCTTTTATTAATTTTTGATGAAGTTCTACATATACATCCCCTAACACTAGTATACAACCTTAAGAAGTTGATCGCATACGTAACCCAGTAGAAGGATTTTGACACTAATCTCATTGCCACACCCCACTTTCCACAATCATCAATTTGTTCATGTTGCTGAATTGAAACACCTTAATATATACAAGCCAATCAAAATAGATGTATACCCAAAGACTCTAATGCTTCTTATTGATCAGCGTCCATCAATGTGACATCCCCAAATTTCACGGTCAGAAAAGACCGATTTGTTTATACTTTGTTTTAAAATCAGAGCATTCTTTTAAAGAAAACTATTGTGGAATTTGTTCCCAAAAAAACATGATAAATACTTTATCCAAGCATCTCCGAAGAGATGTATTTTATTCATTTTAAAACATTTGAGATGTCTTGGTCAATACAGACATATAAGCATAAACCGAACTTACATTCATCTATACTACTAATATATATATATATATATATATATATATATATATATATTTAATCTCTCAGTGTAGTGTGTCTTTATATCGATACATGTGATACAAAAATATTAGGTGGGTTAGGTTTGAAAAACCTGATGAGTACATAAGGATTTCAATCCCACAATGATATAACATATATATATATATATATATATATATATATATATATATATATAATTTAGAATTCACACAATATAAAATTCTCTCTCTCTCTCTCTCTATATATATATATATATATATATATATATATATATACACACACACACAGATATATATATATATATATATATATATATATATATATATATATATATATATATATATATAACCAACTGTTACCCCACCTCATCAATCCTCTCAACGATTCTATCCATACCCGTGGACCTTAAAGTTTAAATCTTACTCCCGGATCTAATCCATATTCTCGAGTCCATGATTGTGCCCATTCCATACTCCCGGATAAGGGACAATTGGTCTATGTCTAAATCCATACTCCCGAACTAATGATAGATTCTATGTCCTGTCCTTACTCCCAGACTAAGGACAACTGACTATGTCTTAATCCATACTCGCGGATTAATGACAACTGACTAAGTCTTAATCCATACTCCCGGATTAATGACATTTTTATGTCATGTCCATACTCACGGACTAAGGGCAACTGACTATGTCTTAATACATACTCCCGAATTAATGACAACTAACTAAGTCTTAATCCATACTCTCAGACTAAGGACGAATAACTATGTCTAATCCATGCTTCCGGATCAATGACATATTTTAAAGTTCTATTCTCCGTATATATCTCGCTCGTACTCATAAAGAGATACTACCCCATAACCATTATAACAAACCTTAGGTTTACTCTTTAACCTAAGTTATCGTAAACAATCAGGTGTGTTCTTTAACATATAAGTCTGACATTATCAAATAACTCACACAAAACATATATTTAATACATTCAAACAATACTTGATTAAAATCATATTCATGAAAGGGACTATGCACTCACTTGATAAGACGATTATCGGACAACACCACAGCTCTTAAAGTAGTATTCTTCAATGAAACCAGGATATCTTCACGAACCGGGTTTCTCGCGGGCAGAGCTTCGGCTCGAAAACTCTTTCCTTCTCGGGATCTTTAGAGTGTCAGGACTTGCTTCGGGTTTCGAGATGATATCGGGGCTTCAGGGGTGCTTCAAGAGGGCTAGAGAGGGTATCGGGAGTGAGAGAGTGAAGGAATTAGCAACCAAAATCGGCTGCTCTTCGGTTTCTATTTATAGGGCCATTTTTTGGATTAACGTCGTGAATCTCAAATATTCATCTCGTGAGTTCAGTCATCATCAGGTGCGTCATCGCAACTTGGGTGTGATAGGCTCCAGGAGACGTTATTACTGAGTTCACGTCGTGAACTCTGACACAGTGTCGGGGTTCGTGCCCCGAACTTCAGAAATTCATATCTTTCGCATATGAGATCCGTTTTCGACGTTCTTTATATCCACGCGTAGGTGAGATTATGCTCTACAACTCTCTTTTAGACTCCGTTGGCTAAGTTGTACTTTGTTTTTATTATATTATGTTATTTTTAGTAGGTCGGGACAGGAAAACTCGGTTAGAAATTCATAACTTCTTCATCTGACGTCATTTTTCGTCTGTCTTTTCACCGTTGCATTACTATCGACGAGATCTTCGATTCTCGTTTAGATTGTTTCGAATAGAAACCACTCGATCTTATATTCGAACTATGGGTTACATACTGCTAAGTTGGAACTTCGAAAAATCATAACTTCCTCATACGAAGTCAGATTTAGACGTTCTTTTTATGTATGCTCTCGGTTCAACATATTCTACAACTTTCATTTAGATTGATAAGGCTAAAAATTGCTCTATCGTAAATTCACAATTTACGTCCTACAACGTCGTGTCGAATCTGTCGTGAAACTTCGACAGGTCATAACTTCTTCGTTATAACTCGGATTTTAACGTTCTTTATATGTACGGAAACCTTGTGACATATACTACAACTTGGTTAAGATTATTTATTCTAAACACTGTTCTATCAAAAAGTCATTTTTGACGCTTATCGTCTCTAAATTGACTAGCCCGGATCTACGGGCGTAACAATTATCTCCCCCTTAGGATGATTATGACCCGAAATCATCAACAAAATAGGTCTAGTATAATGATTCCATATGTTATCTTTTTCATCCTAAGTAATAATCGTACTTCTATGTTTCTTCGAATGAGTATCTAACTCTTCGACTTCTTGACTGCAGACGATGCTTAATCTTGCACCTGCTCCTCGTACTATGTTGGACTTTCAATCGTAACCTTCGAGTTACAAAATAAATCCTTATTGAGGACTCCTTCTTCTTCTTAGAATAAGTACTTTCCTTTATCTATTGTAACAGACCGATGGGATATGCTCTAATGACCTTTCATCGTAAGATGCAACACTTAGGCTCAAGTCTCTTGGGGTCAAATTCAAGAATGGAATATACCTTCCTTCATATTCTAATGTCATATAATAACATTTTAGCATGTAGCATTTCTAGCTACTAACTTCTTTAACAACAAGCGCGATTTTATTCATCACATTGATTTCAATCTTCTGACTTAAGCCAGATGTTACATCAAACTTGGTTCTCTGGACCACGTAACGAACTCTTCATAGTCAGACTCAATTTGATATTACCACTAGGGTCAGAATATCAATCATCTTCTTAGTCATTACCGAAACAATAGTAACAACATACTTGAATAAAATGAGACCAATCACTAGCTTCTTGGTAACCTTGTGACTTTCCCTAATCCAAGCCTGATTCATGTGCTTCCAGTAGTATAGATCTCTACTACTATTCACACCTACTCATACTCGTCCCAAGTATTGTCTCGCAGTCCCGAAGTCCTAATATCATAAAACAATTTAACAAATACGAATGTGTCCAATTAATCATAAAAATTTTCCTAGACTCTACTAAGACTTCTTCCATGCGTATCTTCAATCATCAATCACACATCAACTCGATTGGTGATGGAAATGCTAGACGATGAGACAACTTCAAGAATTACGCCAACCGTTCCATCATCTTGCCAATCAAAGGTGTACTTCAGACGTACCGTACTCCTTTAAACACACTGTTATTTTATCAGACATATTCTAAAGGTAAGATACCACTCTTACGATATCTTCCGATATGTGTGATTCACTATCATAAGCCTTTCATTTTCTTCTCTACAAGTCTTCACCATAACGTTTTGTACACCCAAGCAGATGTTCAGTGTACCGGGCGAGAATTTAAGATACGATAGCTTTATTTAAGATAGACGTATAAATCTCCTTACCACTCCGAAACATTTACATGCTAGTTCTAATACCATAGTTATACGCTTAGAATCCTAAACAAATAAGGTTTCCAGATCTGGTCGGCAACAGACCATAGATCCGAACAAATAATATCATATATAGCAAACATATAACATTTAGCACATAAAAACATTTTAGGCATATTTCCTAAAATAAACTAGTGCTCGTGTCTAAACTATAGCAGACACTCATCTCACAATCTTCACTTAACATTCAAAGTTTAAGAATAGAAATCCTACAAATTCCTAGTTCGCTTAAACTAAAGCTCCGATACCAACTGTGACATCCCCAAATTTCACAGCCAGAAAAGACCGATTTGTTTATGCTTTGTTTTAAAATCAAAGTAATCTTTTAAAGAAAACTGTTGCGGAATTTCTACCCAAAAAACATGATAAATACTTTATCCAAGCATCTCCGAAGAGATGTATTTTATTCGTTTTAAAACATTTGGGATGTCCTGGTCAATATAGACACATAAGCATAAAGTGAACTTACATTCATCTACACTACAGATATACATCTCTTTAATCTCTCAGTGTAATGTTCTTTGTATCGATACATGTGATACAAAAATATTGAGTAGGTTAGGTTTGGAAAACCTGGTGAGTACGTAGAGATTTCAATCCCACAATGTTATAACATATATATCTTTTAGAATTCACACAATATAAAATTTTCTATATATATATATATAACCAACTCTTATCCCATCCCATCAATCCTCTCAACAATACTATCCATACCCTTGGACCTTAAATTTTAACTCTTACTCCCGGAATCTAATCCATATTCTCGAGTCCATGATTGTGCCCATTCCATACCCCCGGATAAGGGACAATTGGTCTATGTTGAAATCCATACTCCTGGACTAAGGATAACTGACTATGACTTAATCCATACTCCCGAATTAATGACAACTGACTAAGTCTTAATCCATACTCCCGAATTAATGACAATTCTATGTCCTGTCCATACTCCCGGACTAAGGGCAACTGACTATGTCTTAATCCATACTCCCGGATTAATGACAACTAACTAAGTCTTAATCCATACTCCCGGACTAAGGAAGAATAACTATGTCTAATCCATGCTTCCATATCAATGACATATTTTAAAGTTCTTTTCTCCGTATATATCTCGCCCGTTCTCGTAAAGAGATACTACCCCATAACCATTATAACAAACCTTAGGTTTACTCTTTAACCTAAGTTATCATAAACAATCAGGTATATTCTTTAGAACATAAGTCAGACATTATCAAATAACTCACACAAAACATATATTTAATGCATTCAATCAATACTTGTATTAAAATCATGTTCATGAAAAGGACTATGCACTCACTTGATAAGACGATTATCGGACAGCACTACAACTCTTAAAGTAGTATTCTTCGATGAAACCGGGATATCTTCACGAACAAGGCTTCTCGCGGGCAGAGCTTCAGCTCGAAAACTCTTTTCTTCTCGAGATCTTTAGAGCATTGGGACTTGCTTTGGGTGTCGGGATGATACCGAGGCTTCGGGGATGCTTCAAGAGGACTAGAGAGGGTATTGGGAGTGAGAGAGTGGAGGAATTAGCAACCAAAATCAGCTGCCCTTCGATTTATATTTATAAGGCCATTTTTCTAGATTTACGTCGTGAATCTCAAATATTCATGTCGTGAGTTCAGTCATCATCAGGTGCATCATCGCAACTTGGGTCTGACAGGCTCCAGGAGACGTTATTACTGAGTTCACGTCGTGAACCCAGTGTACACGTCGTGAACTCTGACACGGTGTCAGGGTTCGTGCCCCACACTTCAGAAATTCATATCTTCGCATACGAGCTCCGTTTTCGACGTTCTTTATATCCACACGTAGGTGAGATTATTCTCTACAACTCTCGTTTAGACTCCGTTGGCTAATTTTGACTTTATTTTTATTATATTATATTATTTTTAGTAGGCCGGAAACATGAAAACTCGGTTAGAAATTCATAAATTCTTCATCTGATGTCTGTTTTCGTCTTTCTTTTCACCGTTGCATTACTATCAATGAGATCTTCGATTCTCTTTTAGATTGTTTCGACTAGAAACCACTCGATCTCATATTCGAACTTTAGGCTTCATACTACTAAGTTGGAACTTCGAAAAATCATAATTTCCCCATATGAAGTCAGATTTAAACGTTCTTTTTATGTATGCTCTCGGTTTAACGTATTCTACAACATTAGTTTAGATCGCTAAGGCTAAAAATTGCTCTATCGTACATTCACTATTTATGTCCTACAACGTCGTGTCGAATCTGTCGCGAAACATCGACATGTCATAACTTCTTTGTTATAACTCGGATTTCAGTGTTCTTTATATGTATGGAAACCTTGTGACATATACTACAACTTGGTTAAGATTATTTATTCTAAACATTCTTCTATCAAAAAGTCATTTTTGACGCTTATCGTCTCTAAATTAACTAGCCTGGATCTACGGGCGTTACAATCAAGCTTATCGATACCTGCCTATAGAAAATAGAGCCTATTTAAGAAAACTCTAAATAAAGAATGTGCTTTTACATATAAACAAATATAGCAAATATACATACATTGCAACTCTTAGTCCCTTAGTCTTCAAACCTGGTCATCTTGTGTTCATGTACATCACTCCCCAACTATTCATCATATTCAACATAATATCAGTAATCATAAAAGCAAAAAAGACAAGTCAGATTCTTATAATTTTTCGGTACTCATTATCAATGCCATTAGCTTCAATTCATGTTTTTTTGGTTCCTTTTCAAAATTCCATCTACCAGATTTATGCACGACCTTTCCTTGGTTCCTGCACAAAAAGGTTACCACGAGGTGTATAAGACTCCATGTCTACAACTACTTATTGGGAAGAAAATATAAGTAGGATGCTATACGGAAAAAAACCAATAATAATATTAAAAAGACAAAATTGTAAAAATGGTCCCCGCGGTATGCAAATTTTTGGGGTTTTAGTCCAAACCCTGAGGTTTTTTGGATTCATGGTCCTTTTGGAGTGGTTTGTATGTGGAAATGGTCCCCAGATTTAACTCCCGTTAAGTTGTTGTTGTTAACCCCCTCATGTGCCTCCCACATGAGGGTATATATGTCTTTTCACTTCTAAGGGACCATTTTTGCAATTAAAAAAAATATATCTCCATTTAAAAAAAAATAATACTTATTTATTTACTTTAATAATTAAAAAATAAAAGATCTCTCTCTCTATCTCTCTCTCTCTCTCTCTCTCTCTCTCCTAAATGTCATTTAGGATTTGAAGAAAAAACCCAGATTGATTTCTTCAACTCCATCTCTCCTTCATCTGTTCTAAAACCAAAAACTCTATAGAAAGAAATTTACAACCTGCTATTCTGAAGGAGAAACACACACAAGCAAACAATGCTCTTCAATCGTAGCTAAAATCAATGAAAGATTTGGGTGTTTTTCAATCAAAAACATAAAATGTCATCTTCCCCATGTCAAAAAACAATAAAATGATTTACCAGCAATCGACTACAATCAAAATTAGGTAAACCATTTTCTACACCTTCTATTACCTCGTGTCTTGACAGGAACAATCTTAATTTAACACAGTTAGCCCAAGACAATCCCAAAGCTGGAAGAACTCGTCTTCCAGATGTATACAAAGACTCTAGATTCCCAACTCAGACACCGATTGACATATTATTGTCTTCGATTGAGTCAACCATCTGGTTTGTAACCACAATCACAATCCCACGACGCCTAGTGTGTGAATTTAGAACGGATGAGATCTTGAAGAACAATGAGGACCCTCGCTTCAGATCTGTTAGATTGTTGTCAAAATCGCTTCTGAATAAAGCAACAATCGAATCAATCACAATCAAATTGATATCCAACTGGGCTTCCATACATGATAATGAGAATTATGAGGGAATAAAAAGAGTTATAAGAGAGAAATAGGGGGATAACATCTGGGCCTGTGTGCTCTGGTTCAACATTCGATTTCCATTGCAAAAATGAAGAAGATTAGATCACATAGAGCTTATCGCCGAGTTATCTGTAAAGTTCTTAGGCGGGATATCGATAGGCATCCTTCTCAAATTGTTACAAAGCATAAGTCTAGTGAATTATATGTATCCCATTACTGAAACTTTATTAAATTTGATTAAAAAGTTCATAATTTCTTGTATTTGCAGGGAAATGATGTTAATGGTGGTTGTAATTTAGGTTTTAACAAGATTATAGATGATGGGTCGTTGAATCGTGATGAAAAAGCTCATGTTTCAGAAACTATTGATGATGAATCCATGGTTTGTGATGAGTCTCTTGCAAAAGCAAACGTAGAAGAAGAAGATACAAGATTATTTTTTGGAGAGAGAGAGAGAGAGAGAGAGAGAGATCTTTTATTTTGTAATTATTAAAATAAATAAATAAGTATTAATTTTTTTTAAAAAAAAATGGAGATATATTTTTTTTAATTGCAAAAATGGTCCCTTAGAAGTGAAAAGACAAATATATCCTCATGTGGGAGGCACATGAGGGGGTTAACAACAACTTAACGGAAGTTAAATTCGGGGACCATTTCCACATACAAACCAATCCAAAATGACCATGAATCCAAAAAAACTCGGGATTTTGACTAAAACCCCAAAATTTTGCATACCACAGGGACCATTTTTGCAGTTTTGTCTATTAAAAAAACAAAAGTTAGACCAACAAATATATTAAAAAGTAAACCACAGTTAAGGAAGTAGGATGTTATGCTAGGTAGCGACTGAAAAAGGAAGCCTGATAAAAAACATACCAATATATCAATCAAATTCTTTCTTGAAAGAACTAGGGGACAACCTTGTCAAAGTATTTTGGTAAGAAACAACACACAAAACCTATTTATTAAGATTTAAGAACATTGTCCAATAAAACCACTAATAATTGTAACTTGTAATAGAAAACATACCATAGAAACTTGAAGTGTGATGCTACACTTGTCGGCTTTCTTTCATAGTATGTTGCGAAAAATACTTCCATGAGCTTGTTAAGAAGGAAAATAAAATTACACAGTCATAAATATCAATCACCTTACAATATTGATACTTTTTCCTCCACAACCATAAATGATGTTTCTCACAACATTATTTCCATCAGACTCAAGGACTCCTATGCATTCTAAAAGTAAGGAACTAATCAGAAATCACGTAATAACATCAAGAAGCAACCACTTATCGTTGTAGGTTATATCTTTAGACATATTTTAGGCATTTCATACACATGTTAGGTTTTCAAACTCTAATAGGATTTAGTGTTTTGAACCAAACATTATATATTTTGCACTAGTTGATAATTGATGGGATAGAAAATATCAACAACCATCAATCCAATAATAAACCCTAATTAGAATATGCATGTATTAAACCAAAACAGAGGATCGATGACTTGGGTCATCTAAATGAATTTGAAAAACTTGATATACATAAAGATTGAATATCAATCATAATGGTACGTCAATAGCATGGCTCAAGTGAGCGACGATAAAGATTTGAGTTTGCCCTGTTTCACAGTATTAGGATCTTTGATTGTCGTGGCTTTAATGAAAATAGTGGCTACAAAGCTTTGAATTCATGTTGTATTAGGGTATTAGGGTTTTAGATCCGTGTTTCTAACTTTCTAAATTGCTTGCATTAGTAGCGTCAAATTGAAATCATATACCCGGTCAAATAGTAGGATAACGAAAATTGGTAGGCAGGATGACAAAAACTTATGGCGAGCTATCAAAAATTGATGGGCGATGATGTTTTAATTGTATTTGTGTTGGCATACTCACAAAAGAGTTAAATTCATTTATTTGGTAATATTAGTTATTAATTGTTAAAAATAAAATACAATACTAAAAGAGGTTGAATTCATATCAGGTCGTTATAGAACACGGTTTGATTCAAAAAGACGGGTCACATACTTTATGCACGTAAGGCCCGGTTGTAGTAAAGAAAAAAGGGTTATTTAATTCGGCAATAAAGCCTGATTTCTTACTTTAAACCGGGTCATATAATATTCATTGGTATAAAACCTAGTTTCTATATAACATAACTCGTTTTTTTTATTTTTTTTTTTTTTATTTTTTTATTTTTATTTTTTTATTTTTATGATTAAGTTCCATTTGTATACTTGGTGGAATTTGGCATATCTTAACCAAACCCTTCGCATGGGCTCGACGAGCACTTGTATGGTCTGAAGAGACTTACTTTTTTCAAAAAGCGTGTCTTAAATGGCATGTCCTATATGTCATTTTGTAGTAGTGTTCTAATTGTCTATATTGCATATATATATAAGGAGTTACAAAACTTTGCATAAACACTACCAGGTTAATTGGGGTTTAAAATGGTTTGGAAACTTCGTGGGGCTTATAAATCACTTTTCCGTAATAATATATAAGACACCGGTTACATGTATGCGACCAATAGAGCAATGTCTGTTTTATTTTTATTTTATTTTTTTTTTGCCAAGAGTTCTTTTACATTCTAATGTTTGCAAGTCAATTTCCAATTTTGCATAAAACAATAACGTAGATGTTAAAGTTGTGTGTGTTTTATAAAGGTGACAAACCCTTAAATGTGGTAAATATTTTCGAATAATAAGAATTTTTTTATGAAAAATATGAAGACAAATATAAAGAAAGTCAAACCTGGCATAATAATTGAAGGATGGGCTGGGGCGAATAGTTTTTTTTTTTTTTTTGGTCTATACTTTGTGAGGTAGAAAAGCACAACACCTTTAGGCCCTCTCACGTGCATCATATCGCAATGTTTTTCATTTTCCGCCATTTTTATATTATATTACACCCGCGTAATAAAATTATTATTGCAATAATTTATTTATTTTTTGACGAACAAGTAAGGGATGATATAACAAAGCAAACTACAAAATAAATGCATATATCTTTGTTTTGGGTAAATATTTTAAAGGAATCGATCGATGGAAATAAAATTTAAAAACGTATAAGAACACTTTTTTTTTTCATTTTGT
Source organism: Lactuca serriola (assembly GCF_051521515.1). Lineage (NCBI taxonomy): Eukaryota > Viridiplantae > Streptophyta > Magnoliopsida > Asterales > Asteraceae > Lactuca > Lactuca serriola. The sequence continues at coordinate 26,554,986 of NC_136410.1, forward strand.
TTGTTTAAATACCACATCGACCACTTTTGATGTGTTTGATAAAATTAACTGATATATATTAGCTGAAAGCTGAAAGTTTTAGTTATATTATATGAATATTTTACAAAAATAACTTGAAACTTTGGAAATATGTATCACATGTTGAAAATAAACGTGAAACATAATAAATAAAAAAACAATACTGAAAATTAATTAAAAAGCTTAAAACCTTTTTCTTTCACGTTAAATGAAGTACTGACAAACAAAGTTTTTTTTTTTTTTAAATTGAGTAATTTATCAAATTTAGAAATTTTTAAACGCTCTTTGTTAAACACACATTTAATTGTTGAGTTGTCAAACGATTTTGCATGAAAATAACTAAAAAATATAAAGTAACAAAATAAAAAAGGAAAAATTAGTCAAGTTTGTTTATGCACGATCCTCTTGATTACTGAGTAGTAATCATTAATTAATACTACATATATTATAGTTTAGTACAAAAAATAAAAGCAATATATATATATATATATATATATATATATATATATATATATATATATATATATATATATATATATATATATATATATATTAAAGTTAGGAAAAATTATAAAAAAAACTTTGAGGTTTTCAAAAAAATATGATTTTATCCTAAAATCACTATTTAGGGTGTTAAAACTAAAACTTTTTATGTTTTTTTTTTCTATGTTTGGCCTTGTTACATTTTATCATTGGCTTTTAGGTTACATTGAAATAAAATTTGCAAAAAATACGTTAAGTTTTTTTTTTTTTTTTTTTTTTTTTTTTTTAATACTATACGTATTTCTATAGAAAATACATTGTTGCCTATTTATATAGTTTAAAACGTAAAAATATGTTTGTAGAAAATTAATATATATTTTTTAAATGAATAAATATGTTTTTAGAAGTATAAACATATATTTTTTAAGAAGTATAAATACATATTTTTATATTTTTAGAATTATAAATATGTATTTTTAAAATTTTTTAGGAATATAAATGCATATCTATTCTTCTAAAAAGTGTATTTGTATACCTCTAAAAACATAGTTTTATATTTTACACCGTATAAGTATTCAAATATATATATATATATATATATATATATATATATATATATATATATATATATATATATATATATATAGCATTTAAAAAGGATAAATACGTTGTTTAATTAATAATATTTTTGGTATGTAAATACTTTTTTTCTACATGAATATATATATATATATATATATATATATATATATATATATATATATATATATATATATATATATATATATAGTGTGTGTGTGGACGTGTGGACAGTGTTATTTAATGACAATGACAAAGAAAATATGTTGTTTGATAATATGAATACGTTCAATCTTAAATAACTATTGTCATTATCACACATTCTCACTAACTAAATCCTCTATAAGGTTATTATATAACTTTTATTATATTCTCATTATGTCAGAATGTTTATGGAGTCGTATTTTATAAGAATGAAAATGAGTGAAAAACGATATGTGAGAACAAAAATGAATAATTAGTAAGAATGCATGAAAAATACCGATATTCATGTGAGGTTAAACATATTCGCATTACTAAAAAACTTATCATCTTAGTAATTATCATAGAATAACATTGTCCACACGTCCGCACAAATTTATTCATCTACATTATAACCTAGCCCTATATATATATATATATATATATATATATATATATATATATATATATATATATATATATATATATATATATATATTAGAAATAAGGGATGAACATATTACTTGGATTCTCTGAATGTCGGTGATTCACTATCAAATTGAAGTATTTCGATAGTACAGATCGAGCACTCAATTGGATGAAATTAAGAGAACGAAATCGGAGAATATATGTGAAAATGTTTTTCAAAATGATATACCAAAAAACGACCAAAAACGGCTATAGATTCATATCTTAAAACTGTTACAAGATAGTTACAAACTGTCATCAAAACTACAAATACCTATCATAAAACAGATCTGAGGGAAAAAAATGGTTAACTTTTTAAAATTGGATTTTTTATTCAATTTTTTTTAATATAGCAACTTTTAGCTTGACCCCAGCAAGGGCTCTGCCCCTTGGACCCCGCTAGGGGCTGTCGCTCCTTGGACTCCACTCCCAGGTGTGCTGCCCCCTTACCCCCGTTCGTTTAGGGGTTTCGCCCTTAAATAATAGTATACTTTGAATATTGAGAAAATTGAACAAGTGTGTACTCCTACACCATCCTAACTTGTTCAATATTTAACCAGATCACTTTTGATCAACAAATTTAATCTGATTACACTTAAATAATATTGATGATATTAAATTACCAACAAAATATATATATATATATATATATATATATATATATATATATATATATATATACATATATATATATATATATATATATATATATATATATATATATATATAATAGGTAAAAATATATTAGATGTAAACTTGGTGTTATTGCAAAATTTATTTCAATGTAATTATGAAAGTTATGGAATAAATAACAAACGTAAAAGTAGAAAACAATATTTACGAAATTGTTTTAGCGCCTCAACATAGGGATGAACATATGGACCGGGGAACCGGTACCGAAATCGGAACCGGCACCGGAACCGGAACCCGATGGAACCGGTCAGACCGGGACCGGGACGTTATTTTTGTGGATTTTGGGAACCGGGAACCGGTAGGAATCGGAACCGGTATAACCAGAACCGGTAAAACCGGCAAAAACCGGAACCGTATGATGCTATTTTTCGTGGACCGGTTCCAACATTTGAAGACACGACAAGAACCGGTAGGAACCAGAAACCGGTAGAACCGTCGGGCCGGTTCGGTTCTTGATTTTGGCCGAAGCCGGTTCCCGGGTCGGGTCCAGTTCAGACCGATTCAGTCCTTTTGCTCACCCCTGCCTCAACAAGTGACGTTAGGATAAAACCCTATATTTTTTTATAAAGGATCTTTTTATAACTTCCCTAATGTTAATAGTCATGTGTGTACAATATCATAGTTTATATGTATTTTTGTACTTAAACAAAGTTGAATGTTGTTTTTTGTATAATTTTGAAACGCTATTGCCTTTTTAAGTCCATTTCACACATTAAAAAATTATTAACTTGATTATTAACCTACTATAATCGGTGATGAAAATATTTTTTTGAATAAAATGATAAATTGAATGATCCTATCTATATAAATATTATAGTTTATTGGTATTTTTTGTACTAAACAAAGTTTAATGATATTTTTCTATAAACAAGTTTAATTTTTTTTTTGTTTTTGAAACAGCCGGAATTTTATTAAAAACTAGCAAGAAGCTAGAAAAAAAAACATTACAACAACTTACAAGCAGATACATGATTATAAAGCCAATTAGTTCATCCTATATTAGTTTTGTTACACCTATTAAACACCCAAAAATAAGAATTTTTGACAACATCATAAAAAATTATTGATTTCATAGGCAACACCGTCCCAAAAAGAATGAAATTACGAAAATTCCAAATACACCATAAGGTCGTCATAATCACCGCATCAAAAACTTTTCGTTGTCCACTTCTCCAAGAGAAAAAATTAGACCAAAACAATAACGAATCTATGGAAAGGTGTTGTGGAACATGAACACCCCACCAAATAACAACTCGCTACACCCAACAAACAGGTGATCAATAGACTCAATCGTAGCAGAGCAAACTGGACACATGATCGAATCCAATAAAATTCCCCTATAAGAAAGATTTGCTCGAGTCGGAAGGCCATTTAATCTTAATCTCTAGATAAAAATATTCAACTTAATTGGAACCCAATTATTCCAACAAGTTTCGCCACCACCTGTAGACAACATCTCATTATCAATATAAGACTTAGCTAATGTTTAAACTCTTTTATTAGATATTTTCCTTTTTTCTTAAATATATTTATGATTGTTTTCTTTTTCTTAAATGTATTTATTATTGTGTTTTTCTTATGAGTGTACTCTATTACTTTGACACCCTTACTCCTTGGATGTCAAAGCGTTTTCAAAATTACCGTATAATAGTATACCCAACCAAATAAACAATTAAAATACTTTTGACAAATGAACTTAGAATTGCTACCCGAAAAGAAGGTTGGGGCAAGCTAGATTAAGTAGGGTGTGAAATAACCGATACGAATAAATCGAATAAGTAACAAGTTAATCTGTTCGGGTTATTTGATTTTCGGGGTGGTTCAAAAAATTTTGGTTAAACCGATCAGCCTGAATAAGATTTACACAAAAAACAACAAAAAATACTTAACATTCTATAGTATGGGGTAAATATGTAAATTGTTTAATTAGTTTTTGAATCGAGAGAGATTGACAAAAGTATCGAAATAAGCTATGCAAATTGTATATACAACTTATGTTTGGATACAGGTCATGTAAATGGTACATACGAGTAGTGACTGACGCAAAAAAATATATCAGGGGTTGCACTATTAAAAAACTCTTATGATAGCTTCCATCATAAAATTCAACACTAAAATGGTTACATCCACATGTTTATTAAATTAAATTTATTAGGATTTTATGACAAATTTCCAGTCGACTCGTGATGGATTTACAATTGATTTATGATGGATTTTTGATGAATTTACACTAAATTTTGCATTTAACGTTAAAATTTGAGGGGTTGCCCGTGCCACCCTAGGACACAATGTAGGTCTGCCCCTGCATACGAGTATTTCAGTTTTTGTTGGGATTTTTTATGCAGTTCGACTAATTTTGAATAGAATTGCGCATATGATTTTGAAAACCTAAATTACTTCTTTTTCATTTATTTTTATATAGATTTTAGTGAAAGCTTCACTGTGGAACTCCTTGTGTTAAGGGCTTGTTTGATAGTTGCAAAGTGAGTTAGAGTTGACTGGGTTACAAGTTCTGACCGAGTTAACTTATGCTGAAACTTGCTTTTTTTAACATCCGAATTGCAGGTACATACCGTTTGTTAGTAGGCTTATTCTTCAAATATTTCTAGACTCCAGAAGGTATAAAGTTCATACCTTTTTCCTTATTGAGTTGCTTTTCATGCTTAAGAATTCATGTATGGTCTTTGAAAGAGAATCATTGGAGTTTGAAGCAACTCCAAGGCCTTAAATGGTGATTGAAGTAGTTTTTGGACCTTAGGGTCCCATAAAGTTTGATGCTTGCACAAAGCTCAATCATGCATGGACCTTTTAGGTCATTTTAGTCCCTTTAAGTGTGAGGATTTGTGATCTAAGATCTTTGAGGTTAGGAAATGGATAAAGTTGGAAACTCTATCCTTGTATAGCCTAGATCAACCCAAATCTGAGCTTTGAAGCTCTAAAAATAAGGGTTAAGAGCTTAGTGGATTTAGTTATTTTGACGTCGCCACGATGCGACGGAGACCTTGCCACGGCGCAGTGGGTTGTTGAGTCTCGCGACCGTTCTGTCTTCTCGGTACCATGGCGCGAACATGGGTTAGGAATGACGTGGTGGCTTGATTGTTGACTTTGACCATTGACCATTGACCATTGAATTTTTTACTAAGTTTGACTTTAGGTTAAATTTTAGGGTGTTAAGTCGTAGACTTGGGACTGACCTTCTATAATATGTTTAGGTGGCTGTTGTACTTGCATTCATGTTTTACAAGTTGTAGGGATTTTCTGCTTTATCTGTGAGGTGAGTTTCTTCACTATACCTTGTAGTACAATATAGATCCTTTGTATTATAAGATGTTGATATATTATAATGAACTATTAGGAAGGTAGATTTGTTAGTAATTAGCTATGATTTCTTGTTGATTAGTTGTCTGTTTATATATGTTGGCATATTATGGAGGAGTTGAGGGCGGTCCGGCTATGTGTTGAAGGCCAAGATACTTGGCTAACCAACTTAATGTTGTAGTCCAAAAGGAGCGGTTCACCTTAATGTTGTAGGCTCAAGGGGCGGACCAGCTTGTGTTGAAGGACATTATATGTATTTATTGTAGGTGTATTGTTGTGTGGGGTATTTTGGAGAACTCACTAAATTTTAGCTTATACTTTTGGATTTAAATGTTTCAGGTACTTCTGAGGATCGGGGAAGCAAAGACGTGACTGTACACACTCTCCGACTTCCTTCATGATTTTCGAGAGTTATTGTGATATGATACTCTGATTTTGGATTTATTTTGTGAAACGGATATTTTAGGTGTTGTTTAGTTTTATGAACAAGGCTTTTATTTCTTTTAAAATTTCAAAAATTTTACTATGTTTTTTGGGATGTTACAAGTTGGTATCAGAGCCTTGGTTTGAGGGATTTTGATTAACACTTTTATGATTCCAAACTCAAAGTAACGGTCTGCAAAATTTTTACAACCATTTTTAAAGATAAACTTAAAAAGGAAGAAGAATATGTGATGTGTACATTCCGTCGGAGCTCAAAGGAAAGTGTCCCCCAAAATATTACACACTTGTGATATGAATATTTGTTGATATGTGAATTGCTAGTACTACATGCTAGTGGATAGGCTAGATATCATTAGGAATTACATGATAGAATTACCTTATTACTATGATGCCTAGTAGCCTAAGGGATTGCTTGGTTATGCTATTGGGAACTTAAACTATTATTGCTAGTGGTTTAGTGCATGCTTCACAGTTGTACATAATTAGGATTTTACAGCCTTAGAATGCTTGGTTTGGCCTTACTTCCTGTTCCTTTCTTGGTTGTAGGCTTAGGGTGAATCATTTAGTCAACTGTCTATTGAATTTGATATTACGTAAGACTTGCATACACGAGGCAACCAACAATAATAATGGAGGTTTCTTGTGGAAAGGAAGTATGGCTTAGAGAATCGTAGGATGAGAAACTAGGAATTTAGCTGATAACTCTTCTACGTGTATAGGTGTGTATGTCTTAGTGCAACTTGTGGTAGTCGAGTTTAGCGACTTAGAATTCTAGGATGATTTCTGAGATGAATATAGATAGATGCAGAAGGTGGTATGTGCCCATACTACTGGAAGAACAAGATCCGTACGAATGTCAGAAAAGTCATAGTATTCGAAGGAGTTGGTGTCTGAGCGTATGGTGTGTAATGTGTTAGCTCAATAATCTTATTCTCACTTGTCTCTTGTATATATATTAGGTGATGACTAAAGGTTCGGGTTCGGAAACTAGTGGCCAAGAGAGGCCGAGATTGAGTGATGATGAAATTCGGGATTTGATTTCCACTCACGTAGCCTTGGTATTCATGGAGGAGATTCTAAGGATTTTCAGGTCCACCAAGACCATGTAGATTGACATGTTCGATGAGCGCTATGTCATTGTTACTAATGTTGTCGATGTCGCAACCACTGCGATTGTCACTATAATAATACCTTAGGGGTGGAGCGATGCAATATTGGGAGTTCGGTAACAAGAAACCCTCGCGTTTAACGGGGTCAAGGACTCAATTGTTGATATAAGGTGGATATCTGATGTGTCAGGATGTTTCTACACATGTTTTTGTCCAGAGAACACGTTGGTCAGATTTGCGTAGAACCTTCTTCACTTGGGAGTGAATATAACAACCCAAAAATTAAGAACAAAAATGTTTATTTTCATATTAATAAAACCTTCATCCATATCAATACCATAAAACCATAGTGAAATTAGAGTATATCAAATAACATCCAAAAACATCAGAGTCATGTAAAAAGCAAAACAATGTGGTGTGTGCAGTGTAGTCATCTCGAGCTCTTCCCCTTCGAACCATAAGTACCTGAAACATAACTGAAAACTATAAGCACAAAGCGATGTGAGTTCCCCAAAATACCACATACCATACATATCAAACATATAATGGGCCCCGCCCGACATCGAGCCCCGCTCGGAATAGATCTACCAGTCATCACGCGCCGCCTGGCATCGGGCCCCGCCCGGTACACATACAAACACATAAATACATGAAACAAAACCACAAAGATAAATAGAATACAATATAATCATCATGCCCGACCCGGTTAACATATCAGAAAACATACATGTAGAGTCACATAGACAACTAGCATCCTAATCAAAATACACTTGGGTCAGCGTTGGTGCCTTTGACTTGTTAAACACAGTGATGAAACTCACCTCTAGTTGTTGAAACACTCAAATAAAGTCTCGGTTTGCTGATCCGGAAAATCCCCTCGCTAACATTATCAAATAATATCCAATTAATAACTGGATCTCGACCCATAATCAAGAATCTAAATTACTTATCCAATAGCCATGGTAAAATACCATTTTACCCTTTTATTACTTGGACCAAAACCAAGGCCCAACCCATTTGCTTAAAAGGCCCAAATTCTTAAATGGCATCCCAAGGCCAATATGGCCCAACTTCCTAATTGGCCCCAAAAACCATCATGGACCTAATTCCAAGAATGTTTATAATTTATCCATGGTCCAAAGTCAGAAGTCTATTGGCCCAATCAAGGCACAAACCCTAAAAGTCCAAAATATGGCCCAACCCCGTCAAAGAAGTCAACACTGACTGAGCACGCCCTGTGTACTCAATCAGTACGCCCAACATACACTGAGTCCTAACAACCCATAGGGTGTTGACCTAGTACGCGCTACGTACACTGAGGTACACCCCGCGTATGCTCTCAGTTCCTAATCCATCCAGAAAATGTCTCAAACCTTTACGCCTAAACATCCATTACACAAAGCCAGTTCCAAAACATGTCTTAATCTATAACGTCGATAACTTTGAGATTTTGAAGTGCTCAATGGGTCCCAAATCTAATCCCTAGCTCTACAACTTCATCAAAGGAGTGAATACACATGCATGGGAGGATAATCAACCATCAATATGACATTTTTATGCATTTGGGACCTCTAAAATGTCCAGATCTAGAGACTAAGTTCCTAGAGTAACTTTTACTCACAAGGACAAACCAAAGGAACTAAAATAAACCATGAATCACCCGAAAATAGATCTACACAAAGAGATGTCAAGATAAGAACTTTTTACCTTAAATAGCTTGCAAAGAGGTGACAACTATGGATCTTTAAGCTTCACTCAAAGCAATGAATCTTCAATAACCTTCTATCTATTCAAAATGCACAAGAAAACACTAAGATAATTCACAAGAGCTCAAGAACACTAAAATGGTGGCTAAGGGTCAAGATTAGGGTTTAGGAGGTATGGAGGCTGATAGGAGGCAAGGCTCAAGGGACATAATAAGCTTATATAGGGGTAAAACCCTAAATATTAAGGTTTCTAGCTGGCTAGAGTACGCCCTGCATAATCTTGAGTACGTCGGGCGTACTCAAAAATTACCCATGACCACTTCCACCATTACGGGTTGTGTACTCAATGAGTACGCCCCGCATACTAAACTAAGCCCCAAGACCCTCGTATCTTCAAATGGTCATAACTTCTTCGTTCCAACTCTTTTATCGACGATCTATACATCAATATGTAGGTAATGAGAATCTCTACAATCATATTATCTCTCCTTTGCCTTGAAACTTCCGAACTTAAACCCAAAATTCAAAAAAGTCTCAAACTATCATTTTACGGTTATACCCATGGGCTCCAAGGCACCAACCGAACTCTTGGGTCACCTAATCTTTATTACCCACATCAAAAGGGGTCTGAATCTATCCTTCCCCCAAGGCTCAAAGACTTATGATAACTGATCTTCGTTTCACGGTCCTGAATTATGAAGCATTTCGAAACAGGGTGTTATAGTGAAGGACTGGTGGAAGTTAGGAACTCAGACCGTTTCTCCTACGGAGCGAGCCGCGGTAACTTTGGAGAAGTTCTCATATATGTTCCCGACATAGTATATCCCACTGTTAGATAGGGCATGGTTGGCAAACGAGTATCTTTCACTCAAGCAGATGATAGAATTAGTGAACACGGTGCCTGGTAAAGGCATCACTATGATGCTAAAGATGATTCTAACATCATACTAGGAACAATTATTCCTAATTTCCAGAAAGTCTTGAATATTTTAGATGTATATCTTATTATATAATAGGTTAAACCAATATTCCAATAATACCGTGATATCTATTTTGAGCCAGTTCAAACAATGGAATAATGCAATGCTGAAAAGAGTCACCATGTGTGATCTAACAGGCTCATAGTTTATGGTATGGATACCTTTAGGCCTAAGAAATCCAATACGGACAACACATATGGATCGTGTTTCTTTTGTGGAAAAACAAGATACTAAAAAAGGAACCACTCCTTTATATGAAAAGAAAGTCTAGAAGAGACTAGTACTTCGGGTATCTACTAGATAGAACTTATGGTTTTCATTTAACACTCAATTACTTGGTACTTAATTTTAGTCTAATATTTGCAAATGGCTTCCAGATATTTATAGAAGAGTAACCAGCTGAGCACAAGCAAGTTGGAACTGCACTCTCGGAGTTTAGTTTATTATTTATACTTAGAACATAAAGTACTTGTAATGTAAAATGATATTTATTTTGGAACAATGTATGTTTTAAATTTGGCATGTCTAAATATATGTATTAGTTAATTTATTAAATGATATATTATTTTCTTAAATCATTTTTCATAACGACCACCTTCATATTCGGTAATGATTAAAATTATGTTTAGGAAACTAGATCTCTTAATAAGAATTATAAAGTAAATATCAAAGTTATATAAATAACAAGTTCTATATCTAAACACTTTTGACTTAAACTAGATTTGAATCAAACTCATCTAATACATTGTTATGCTTTTTAAATAAATGATATATACATATTCCAACTTCAAGAAATGAATATTTGAAAGAAAATAATATAGTTTATTTGACATATGTGGATCTTATTTATATATAAAATATTTCTAATGATATTTTCATTAAACTGTAGAAAAAAAAATATTTATTAAGGAACTATATACTATAATGTATGACTTCCTTTCTAATGAATGTCTATGATTTAACAAAAGAAACCAAATCAACTTTATTAACAACTATAGTTGTTGTAATTATATTTTACAAGTTAAAATATAATTGTAAAATCTTTGTCGAAGTTTTCAAATATAAAGTTGAGATACAAACCAATAGTACCATCTAAAACCTTAGTGATAATAAAGGATGGATTAAACCTTACTTGATATGGTTTACTTTCTAATCGGTAGAAATATCTTCCATTTATTCTTTTTAGGATTATACTTTAATAACTATTACTTGTATTTCAAATACAATAACCAACTAATAAGTAGATAAAATACTTTTAATAAGATTTAGTATGGAAATGCTCCATCTTTATCTTATTTAATGTTTTAAAAAATGTTAGACTAAAGCTTCTAAACCCAAAATCTAGTGAATATATATTTGTAGAATACTCTAAAAGTTGCTTAGATTATTTTAAACAAACCCACTAAGAATAAGTTATCTTATTTCTCTGAAAAGCGAGTTAACAGAAAGCAAGATTCTTGTGACAAAGCAAGTGGGAGATACATGGAACTTGAAGTAGCTCAAGAACTATAACATGAAGTTGTAAGAGTTGGCACTAGTTTTAACAAGAAATTATTAAACTTGAGTAATAGCTATTCATAAACACAAATTGTTCGCATTAATGGTAGAAATCATCTATGACTTGAGATACACATTTAGCAAGACTTGTTATGAAAGGATTTTCTCATACTCATGTCATTGACTATGATAAAAACCTTTCACAAGTAGCTATGATCAGATCAACAAGGATATTATTTATGATAACTATATATTCTTAATATGAGATATGACAAATAGATTTGAAGAAAAAACTGTTTTTCTCAATATACATCTACTAGATAATATATATATATATATATATATATATATATATATATATATATATATATATATATATATAGTATAGCCTAGAGGTTTTCTTAATCAATGTTATCCCAAAAAAATGTGTAAACCTTTAGATCCACTTGTGGATATAAAGCAGACATCTCAAACTTGGAATCATCATGTTAATATGAAAAACACAAGGTATGATTTTATATCAAAATGACGATGAAATCTATGTTTACTAAGAACTAGTGGGAGTTATAGTGATATTCCTAATATTGTATGAATGAGACATATTCTGACTAAGCAAGGTTGTTTCATCTTGATTGAGAAAGTGTTTCTAAATTGAAAGACTTATGAATGACAAGATACATTGTTGGAATGCAAAATCAACAGAGATAGATTAAGATGAATATTAAAAGTTTTAAGTTCCGATACATATGTTGACAATATCTTAAAAGAGATCAAGATAGAAGATTCCTTTGGAGGACTCTAGACATTACCACATGGCACCATTTTGAGATTGTCTTACTCGGATCTAGCACATAAGTTTAAGCTAGATAAAATGATTTATATTCTATTTGCTTGGCAAATGAATCCATCATTTATGCCATATTATGCACAAGACAAGGTATATGATTATGCTATGTACATATCATAAGATACCAATTGGATACATGGGTAAGTCATTGGATCACTATAAGAACATTCTAAAAGTAATTATGAAAAACTAAGAGAATGTATATGAGATAATCAGTTTACAATATGATATTTATGTAAAGAGCTACATAAGACGCTAACTTCTAAACATATATATATATATATATATATATATATATATATATATATATATATATATATCAAATTATAATTGGATTATGACTTCATTATGGAATGAAGAGTAAGTTTTGTTGAAATGAGGTCCAAGCAAAACACAATTGCACAGTCTACTAAGTTATAATGCATTGATTCTCCAAAAGGTGAAATCAAATATGATTGGATAAACTAGATCATTAAAAAACTAGGTTAAGTCCTTCCATTTAGTGATAACCCATAAATCTTTTATGACTTATCGAGTGTACTTAATCAAGATAAGAAACTCTATCTCACATCAGAACACTAATCATACTCTCTAAGATATTTAACTATAATTAGATTAAAGTCAAATATAAAGATGATAGTATTCCAGAACTCACACAAATTAAATTTATTCAGGCCCAATAATGAAGTACTTTTTTTATTCAAAGTATGAATGGTCACACTTCAACTATATGATTTCATTATTCTAGAAATGGGTTTTTTATTTGAATTTAGTATTTGGATATTGGAATATTAAGACAACAACTATTATATTATTTTGATATATTAGGATATGATCATCACATTAATACTTGTTGTGTTCAATATTAACATGTTTAGTCCATGAATAATCTCATTATTCTAAAAGTTCTTAGTTGCTTATTATCGTAAGAGCAATTATGAAGTAAGACTGATAGATTTGGATTAGTTGACACTTACTAGATGAATGTAGACAAGTTGTTATAGCAAAGATTCATAGGTACTTGTCATAGAACAGGTATTGAACAGAATCGGATCAAGGTCACCTGATAGATCACTTTTATGAGTGATACTTGATTAAAACGAACTATCTTTGTATCTTGAACACCTAAGATACATAATGGGAATTAAGTGTAGGGAGTACTGTGCTTAGATATGGTTAAATGTTTGTCATTTAAACATACGGTTATAAAAGCCATTTTCAGGTATGGTGTGAACTTTACAAGAGGCATATGTAGTAAATATGGGATTTGTTCCTCTTATGTTTTGAGAGTTAGGCATCTAACACATGTCCCCCAAATTTAAACTCTAAATGAGATTGATTACTATCCAAGTCTAATTTCCAACAGGATGTCTATAAAAATGGATAACTAATAAAATTACCTTATACATCAATTGAAGCTTTGAGCTTTTGAGAATTGGATGTTGATGAATGGAATTCTTCGTCGTGTTTTATTAGCGGCAGTGAAATGTTGTTAGACGTTCATCACTGTCTATATCAAATCTATGTTGAGTCTTGTGCAAGTGGGAAATTGAAAGATCTTGTATACCCAAGAGTCATTATAGAATGATATTTCTAATGACATATGTGTTGGATTAGGTGTCTAAGCCCATCACTATTTTGGTATGTAGTTGACCCGATTATGAGCATGGTCCTTTTGGGTTGCCTTCACTCATGCCACTTGATAGGATGATAAGAGGAGAGAGAGTATAGTTTATTATATGAATAATAAATTTGTACTCGAAAATGGTTTTATTAATATATTACAAGTTTAATATATTATTTGGAAATCATACTATTTAATTAGTATTGATCGGAAATTAATTTGGTATTAATTTGGTGATCAAAAGAGACTGATTAAATAAAAGGGACTGATACTGCAATTATCTGATAGTTGCTAGTTGGGCTATAGATTCCTAGTAGAGAGGGATTGGATGAAATCTATGGAGAGTCCAAGAAGATTTCGTCTAAGGGATTTCTAGATGGGCTCCATGGATTGCTTAATCCCTAAGCAAGGAAATTAGGGTTTCCACCATAATACCATAATAGCCTCAATTATAAATAGACCCCTTAACATGTAGAAATCGGTCCCATGCTTCTAAGAGAACCCCTAGTTTATATATCAATTTGTTTGGGTGTTTGTGATTCCATTAGAGGTGCATTGGGTGTTTGTGATTCCATTAGAGGTGCAACATTTGAAACAGTAAGCTTTCAAAGGTCAAGGATATTCAAGGAGAACTTGTTATTACTACATAACAAGAAAGGTAAGATCTAAACCCTAGTTTATATATCAATTTGATTGTTATATGCTAGTTCGTAGGATCATTGCATTGGTATTCAATGTTGTTGTGTTCATAGTAGAAAAACCTAGATCAAGGCAATTAGGGTTGCATGAACATCATAGGAGTGATGTTATGCTAATAACCCACCAGTGGTATCAGAGCCTAGGTCGTTTATCTGGTGAATAGATGCAAAAGTGAATAGTTAAAGATCAAGAAAATCGAAAATTTTGGCTTCTGACTGGCTGACTCATCGATTCCATGTATGGACTCGACGAGTAGGTCCTACTTGACGAGTTCCATAGTGGATTCGACGAGTCCAATGGTCTGTTGCCGTGATTTTCTATTTTTTGGCTAGATTTTGTTGAGGATAATTTCCCAAACTTGTTTTTCTTGCCAAAATCCGATTTTTTAAGTTTGGAATGGTTATCCTCATCAAAATAGATGGATTTGGTTAAATATGGATAATATAGGATTATTATAAGTCAAATATTGGACCTAGTAAGTTTGAAAAGTTTCAATTTACACCCTTTAGGTTTTATAATTTAAATTTGAACTTAAAAGGTTTTAGTTTTTGAAATATAAATAATTAAATCCTAATGTTTTGAAAAGTTTCAAAACTTGTCCTCAAGTTTTGGAATTTAAAATTTAATTAAAAGGTTTTAATTTTGAAATATTAAATTCTAAAACCCTAGTATTTTGAAAAGTTCAAATTACACCCTTATGGTTTTATTAAATTAATTAAGCGTGTAATAAAAAGAGATTTAATGAATCCATAATGTAATGGTTTACATTTAACAAAATTAAAGGTATAATTTATTAAATTAAACCACCCAGTATTTTAAAAGTGTAAAATACACGCTTATACTAAATAAAATTAAAAGTCTAATATTATATATGTATGAGTAAAATGTCAGTCTTACCGTTAGTATGCCACATTCATGAAGCTGGTCTCTAAGGGGTGTTTAAGGAAATTGCCTATAAAATGGCGATTGAATGGGTATCCACTCTTACCCACCGTACTCTTGACTAGTGGAAGGTCGTTAGTCGAACGGGTAGGATAGGACAAAACCTTCCATTATAAGTATAATGAAATACGAAGTAACTAAACACTTTTATAAATTCCCAAATCTTAGTTACGTTAGAAAAAATGTGGAGTTGGTGCTAATCCATGAAATTGCACATTGCGCCTTGTTGGTCGTTAGTGGAGCGTGTGTGGTTAACCGGCACACTAATATGGGACCAATGAAGGATGGCAATGGGTAGCTTGATGTTTGTCATAGATCAACGGAGCGTGTGTGGTTAACTGGCACATTGACCGGGTGATTTGTAACATCGAGAGTACCAAGCTAATTTGCATGGTTATCCACACCTTGTTTGTGATCCTCTGCATCTCAGTCACAAACTTGAAGGACACAATCGAGAGTTAAACATGTCATTGAAAATTTCAAAGAATCTCAAAGGATCCAGGAGTTTCAATTCATTTAAAACCAAATTTTCAATTTTTGTTTTTCATGGTGGAAATTGGTAAATCATCATTTACCTACCTTCAAATATTCTACAATTTGGATTACGACATCCCTCTTCCATATTGTAGGATATTGTGTTGGGTCGTAGCATTGATATTTCACTTAGGTATTATATCAAGGATTCCAATTAATAAACTTGAATTTCTCCCGTTTTGTAGATGTCAAAATCTATCAACTATGATCTTCCTGAATCCTTTGGAAAAAGTTTTCCACGTGAAGATGATTTTCCACGATTGGATTGTGGAAATGGAAATCATGCTTCACTACCCCCACCCCCTCTGATAATTCAACCAGACCTATGTATTCGAAAAATTGAAAAGTTCAAGGTCACTCAAGCCCTGTTGACAAACAAACACGAAGATGTAAAGTCTGTATATGCTCATGTCTTGGATATAAAGTTGCATATTGATAGATTGGGAATGTTGGGTGTCGATGTCTCAAGGAAGATTGGCTGTTAACTTGGTGCTTCAGTCACTTCTCGAATCATATTGTGAGTTCATTAGAGAGTACTATGTGATGGACCACGACGTGACTGTTAAATGCCATTTTATGCATCTTATAGGGTAGTTTTCATTATCATTTAGGATCATATTTTGCACATTTTCATGTCATTTATTTAAATATTGTTCAGCTCATGCATTTTGTTAGAATTCCCGTACTACTCATGTTTTTATGTCAATTTCAGATAGTTTGAGTGGAGCACTGCTTTGGGAGCAGTTGGATGCGTGTTTGGAGCTTAACGTGGAGCTTGGGACTTCTGGAGTATGTTGAGGAATTCTTGCAAGATGATTTGGTCAAGAAACATTCGATTGAATTGATCACACAAAGATAGAATATGCAATCTAAAGTTAAAGGATGTTGCTGGCAGCTTTGACACCTTGTCAGTATTTTAACCATATCTTGAGAACCGTAACTCCGATTGATGCGATTCAAAATGATTTGAAAAGTAGACGAAATTTCGGACATCATAGGCACAACTTGCATCGCAGGTTTGGTTGCAACTTGTCTTCGAGGTTCTTTTGTGCCCAAAATTCATCCGGAAGCAAAAAATAAAAACCTGCGATCGCAGGTTGGCCAAAAAGTGTCAAAATAGCATCCTACTTCATTAAAAAGGCACCAGACGTGTTTATTTCAAAACCTGCGATCGCAGGTGCGCCGTTTTTGCTGTTGGATGTATAAATAGACCCTGATAGCATTCTTGTAACCTAAGTTGACGATTCCAGAGGTTCAAGACGATGAAAATACGATTTTGGAGGCGTTTCTTCTCTGATTTCATCAATTTCTGAAGATCTGAAGACTGTGGATCGTCTCCTTCAAGTAGATTAGTAAGATTAGTTTTTTGATGTCTCTTTTCATCTGTTTTCATCAGATTTTGGCCATGTCTGGCTAAACCCTAGTTTTCAGTTCTGCATAAGACAAGTACTGTTCATGTGATTGATCATTACATCTGGTTTTTTATTTGTGTTTCTATCTAGATTCTTCAGTTTTGTTCTTAATGAATGTTTGATTTTGATTGTTGTTAGCCTGATCACATAATTAGGGTTTAATCATTCTAGTTAATCAATTAATAGAATCCGTAATTGTTCTAATTAATTGGTAATAAGTAACAAGTAATAAATCGGTTCCGTGTTTGGGATTTGACTTTATTATAAACTGTAAAAATCATATCTTTACGCTTCCGAGCTTGTGAGAAGTATTGGGTATTGCTGGGAATTTTACACAGATCATAAAGCTGCTTTTCTGATTTAATTAAGACCTTGTTTAATTGGATAGTAAAAAGTTAGGGTTAATTGAAGAGCTTGTTTTGATTAACTAATTTAGGTAAAAGAGAAATTACTAGAGCTTGTTAGTTTTTCTCAGTACCAGCTTAGATAGAACGCATCTCTAATAATCAAATCTGGATCAGTTACATGATTAGGAAAGTCGCAGCATAACTGAAATCTTTTTTTATATTTACTTTCGTTTAGTTTAATATCACTGCATTTTTAGTTTTTAGTTTTTATTTTAAATCCCCCTTTTATATTACTTTTCTTGACTAGATTGTGCCTGATGCAAAAAGGCATTGACTTTTAGGCTGTGTCCCTGAGGATTCGACCCTGCTTCCATGTACTATCTTTTTAGTGCATTCCAAGCAGTGATAAATTTACTTGTTTAATATGTGCGCGACAGCGTGTTAACAAATTGGCGCCGTTGCCGGGGACACGGTAAAACACTAATAGTTTTATGCCAAGATCTTCACGTACATGTAATCTGATTTTTGATCCAGAGATTGAGAAGACTGATAGGAAGCTTAAGAAGGAGGCAAAACTTCGAGAGCAACAAACAGGAACCTCAACCTTACCCATACCACAAGGCACTCCCTTGTGGAATGAACCGGTTGATCCATTTCAACCTTTTCCAAAAGCACCACCTACCTCACCCATTAATAGCCCATTAAAAACCTACTCTTCATCATCTTCATACAAACCCGAACTCACAGATTCTTCTGAAACCGAATCAGAATACATCATGAGCGAAAACGGAGACGAAGCTGGAAAAACTCTCCGTGAGTGGGCAACACAAGAGGTTACCCAACAGCCCTTGTGTGTCACCTTTCCAGAATCTTGAAACTTTGAGCTCAAATCTGGTTTAATCCATCTGCTGCCCCCGTTTCGAGGCCTTGAGAATGAAGATCCTTATAAATTTCTCAAGGTATTCAATGTTGTCTGCTCTGGAATGAAACCCCATGGAGTTACTGAAGACTAGATCAAACTAAGGGTGTTTCCTTTCTCCGTTCAAGATGCAACAAAGGAGTGGTTGTATGACCTTCCATCTGGTTCAATAACAAGTTGGAATAAACTTGCCAAACTCTTCTTGGAAAAATATTTTCCCGAGTCGAAAGTGTGAAATCTACGCAGGGAAATTTTGGGTATAAAGCAAGGCAAAAGAGAAGCTCTCCACACTTATTGGGAGCGATTCAAGAAGCTGTTAGTTCGATGCCCACAACATGGAATTAATGATTATCAGTTATATCAGTGTTTCTGCGAGGGATTGATACCTATAGAGAGGCGACTAATTAATGCATCTAGTGGAGGGTCACTTTTAGACATGACACCAACGGAGATTAGGGCATTGATAGAAAAGCTGGCCAATGAATCAAAACATTCAGCAACCAAGGAAGAGTGGTACCGAGACCATCCAAGAGGAGTCAAAGAGAGGAGAAACGCCCACCTGGAATCCTAGATTTCAGAATTGACTAAAGTTGTCCTTTTGTTGACAAAAGAAAAGGGTATCGAACCAAAGGTCAAACCTTGCAGAATCTGCTGCAAAACCGGGCATCCAACTGACATGTGCCCAATACTTCAAGAAGATAATGAGTATGTGCAAGCTATGGGAGGATTTCAGCAAAGGCCATTTGATCAGCATCGTAATAACCAAGCTTGGAAAGGGCCTCCAAATAACAACTTCCAGCCAAGACCTCAACAGAACTTTCAACAAAGAAACCAATATCTAGCTCCACCCAGGTTTCAACAACCTTTTCAGCAAAATCAGCACCCAAGCAATTATCAGCAACCACCTGTTCAGTCGCAAGCTAGTAGTTCCAACATGTCATTGGAAGACATAGTTAAAAGGCTTGCAACCAGTACCTAAGCTTTCCAGAATGAAATAAAGTCTAGAATCAAAAATCTGGAACAGCAGGTATCGAAACTCGCGAACTCCATGAGCAAATTAGAGGCACATACACAAGGAAAATTCCCATCTCAGACTGAGAAGAACCCGAAGCACAATGCTTGTGCTGTCACCCTCAAAAGTGGTAAAAACTACAAGGGACCAGATAAGCAAGAAGATGAGGAAGAGGAGATCTTAGTTGAGCAAGAATCTGAGGCAACTGAAGAGGTGCAGAAAAAAAGACAAACCTGTTGAAGCTGAAGTGAAAATTAACCCACCTCTTTTTCCCTCAAGACTGAAAAACACGAAAAAAGAAAAGGAAGATAAAGAGATTATGGATTTCTTCAGAAAGGTTGAGGTAAATATTCCCCTTCTTGATGCAATTAAACATCTCCTCCATATGCTAAAATTTTGAAAGAGTTATGTACTTCAAAAAGGAAACTAAAAGGAAACGAAATAGTTAAAGTAAGCGAGAATGTTTCAGCTGTTTTACAAAAAAGGCTACCCCAAAAGTGTAAGGATCCAGGAGTGTTTACTGTTCCTTGCAAGTTGGGGAACCTTTCAGTGCCAAGAGCTATGTTGGATTTAGGAGCTTCTATAAATGTTTTGCCTTATTCACTTTTTAAAACTATCAGGGTAGGGCCCTTAAAAAGAACTGGAGTCATCATTCAGTTAGCTGATCATTCTTTGGTGCACCCAAAAGGTGTGTTGGAAGACGTTTTGGTTCAAGTGAATGAACTCATATTCCCAGCTGGTTTCTATGTTTTGGATATGAGAGATGACGACTTACCAAACACAGGTTCCATTCTTTTGGGGAGACCATTTTTAAAAACTGCCAGAACCAAAATAGATGTTTATGATGGTACCCTTTCAATGGAATTTGATGGTGAAGTTATCAACTTTAATATTTATGATGCCATGCGTTACCCTGATGATGTTTCAGCTCTTAATTTTATTGATGTAATTGAACCATTAACTACAAAATATTTTGAAATTGCTAACCATGAGTCACTAGCATTAGTGCTCCACAGAAATTTGTCTATTAATGCAGCTCAGGTTATACCAGAAAATTATGTGGTTGATAGAGAACTTCAAGAGATGGTAGCCCATACGGATCAGCAGAAAAAGTTGAGGTATGGTACCCAAACTCTCAAATTACCAATTTCTAACTCCAAGCTTTTTCCTTCTATAGTGCAAGCTCCCATGTTGGAGCTGAAGACACTTCCAAAACACTTGAAATAGGCATATCTTGGGGAAAAAGAAACACTACCAGTTATCATATCCAACAAGCTGTCAGAAAAAGAAGAACTCGAGTTGATCAGAATTTTGAAGGAGTACAAGACAGCAACTGGGTGGACTATCGCACACATCAAAGGAATCAGCCCATCTCTCTGCATGCACAAAATATTGATGGGAGAGGATTATAAGCCATCACGAGAAGCCCAACGCAGAATAAACCCACCAATGATGGAGGTGGTTAAGAAAGAAGTCATGAAGTTACTAGATGCTGGAATGCTATACCCAATTTCAGACAGCAAGTGGGTCACCCCAGTTCAAGTTGTTCCCAAGAAGGCTGGTGTAATAGTGGTAGAGAACAAAGAAGGAAAGCTGGTTCCAACTCGAGTTCAGAACGGATGGCGCGTGTGTATTGACTACAAAAAATTAAACGCAGCCACCCAGAAAGATCATTTTCTGCTCCCAGTCATAGACCAGATGCTAGAGAGGCTTGCTGGAAAATCTCATTACTGCTGCTTGGATGGATTTTCAGGTTTCCACCAGATTCTAGTTGCTCCAGAATATCAGGAGAAAACGACTTTCACCTGTCCCTTCGGGACGTTTGCGTATAGGCATATGCCCTTTGGACTCTGCAACGCACCCGCTACCTTTCAAAGGTGTATGGTTAGTATTTTTTCTGCGTACGTCGAAAATATCATAAAAGTTTTCAGGGATGATTTCACCGTCTATGGAGACTCCTTTGATATTTGTTTGAAAAATATTACAAAAATTTTACAAAGATGTATAGAAACAGACCTGGTTTTAAATTTTGAAAAATGTCACTTTATGGTTGACCAAGGTCTGATTCTTGAAAATATTGTTTCAAAAAGAGGTTTAGAAGTCGATAAAGCAAAAATTGATGTTATAAAGAGCTTACCATACCCGAAGAATGTTTAGGAAGTGCGTTCCTTTCTTGGTCATGCAGGGTTTTACAGGAGATTTATAAAAGAGTTTTCAAAGATATCAGTTCGCATGTGCCAGTTATTGCAGAAAGATGCTGAGTTCGACTTCAATGAAGATTGCAAGAAAGCTTTTGATGTGCTGAAAAATCTTCTTACTTTTGCCCCCATCATTCAACCTCCAGATTGGAGTTTACCATTTGAGATAATGTGTGATGCCACTAACACCGCTGTTGGAGCTGTTCTAGGACAGAGAAAAGACCGGGTCCCCCACGTTATATGTTATGCATCAAAGACTCTGGACAATGCGCAAGCAAACTACTCCACCACTGAAAAAGAGTTGTTGTCAATTGTTTATGCATTGAAAAAATTTAGACAGTATTTGTTGGGCACAAAAGTCATAATCTTTTCGGATCACGCAGCCATTCGTTACCTTCTTGCCAAAAAGGACTCAAAGCCAATGTTGATTAGATGGATTTTCTGCTACAGGAATTTGATATAGAGATTAGGGACAAAAGTGGGAGAGAAAATTTAGTAGCTGATCACTTGAGCCGACTCACCCCACCTGAAGACCCAACACCGATCCTTGAAACATTTCCTGACAATCATCTATTCGATGTTCAGAACCCTCCTTGGTTTGCTGACATTGTCAACTATTTGGTGTCTAGAGAACTCCCTTCAGATCTCACCCGAGCCCAGAAAGATAAAATCAAGAAGGAGGCGAAAAGATATGTTTGGGACGAGCCGTATCTATGGAAACACTGTGCTAATCAGGTGGTTAGAAGATGTGTACCTCAAGATAAAGTCAAGTCAATCCTAAATTTCTGCCATTCAGAAGCTTGTGGAGGGCATTATGTGATGGGTTTTAGCCATATGAACATCCCTATGTGCATATGCAACCCTAATGCTTGGATCTAGGTTTCTCTAATTGATCATACATTGAATCCAAGACTTCTAATGGCTAATATACAGTAATAACAATATGAAATCAGAGATTAGAAGTTTACCTTGAATCACTTGCTTGATCTTGTTGTCCTTGAGGCTTTAGAGTCACAATTATCACTCCTCTAATGGCTTACAAACACCAACTAGCAAGAAGATGCTTTAGGAGAGAGGAGAGGGGAGGAAGAATTCGGCCAGGGTTTCCTTAGAGACAAGAGTGTCGAATTCCCTCAACCCCTAGGGTCTATTTATACTAGTAAGGCTCCTAGGGTTTCACCCTTAAACCCTAATTGGATAACTTAAGCCCTAAGCAATCCAAATCCTTTCCATGATAAGCCTTGGATGATTTTATGGCTATCCTTAGCCTTAGAAATCGTCCACCCCTTATCCATAAAGGATATATAGCCCAAAGTGCAACTATCAAACAATTGACAGTTTATACCCCTTTATTTAATTAATCTCTTTAAGCCACCAAATTAATTCCAAATTAATTTATGACTTATATTAATCAAATAACAATGTTATTATTCCTTATATTATTCTTATAATATATTAATAATATTCCTTCTCTCATTATAAATCATCTTGTCAAGTTGCTATGGTGAAGGCAACCCAAAAGGACCATGCTCAACCGAGTCAAATACATGCCTAATATAGTTGTAGCCTTAGACACTAATCCAACATTATGGTCCGCAACGAACCGCACGCAAGGTCTTACACAACGGTCTTTATTGGCCTCATACTTTTCCTGACTCTTTCCTATTTTGCAAAACCTGTGAAAGATGTCAAATGACTGGTCTTTGACATCTCGTAATCATATGCCACTTACTCCAATCTTAATATGTGAAATCTTTGACGTTTGGGGTATAGATTTCATGGGTTCGTTTCCGCCTTCTTTCGGGTTTGTGTATATCTTACTTGCTGTGGATTACGTGTCCAAATGGGTCGACGCAAAAGCTACACAAACCGACGATGCCAAGGTTGTGGTTGATTTTGTCAAGACAAATATATTTTCTAGGTTCGGGACTCCAAAAGCCATTATTAGTGATCGGGGTACGCATTTCTGCAAACCGCACCCTTGAAGCTGTCATCAAGAAATATGGTGTCACACATCGGGTATCCACAACATATCACCCGCAAACCAATGGACAGGCTGAAGCTTCAAACAGACAGATCAAGGGCATTATAAAGAAAACCATCAATCCGGTCAAGAAAGATTGGAGTCTTCGTTTGGACGATGCGTTATGGGCTCACCGGACATCATACAAGACTTTTATCGGTATGTCACCATATCGAATAGTTTTTGGCAAACCTTGTCAATTACCGGTTGAATTGGAGCATCGAGCATATTGGGTTGTCAAGAATCTGAATATGAGCATGGATGAGGCTGGTATCAAAAGAAGATTGGATATCCAAGAGTTAGAAGAAATCAGGAATGATGCTTACGAGAACGAGGCAAATTATAAGGAAAACACGAAAGCATTTCACGATAAGATGATCTCACGAAAGGTATTTACTACCAGTCAAAAGGTACTCTTATACCATTCTCGTTTCAAACTTATTTATGGTAAATTGAGGTCTCGTTGGGTGGGGCCTTTTGTTGTCACTAACGTGTTTGATCATGGTGCTATAGAAATTAAGAGTGAACAAACAGGAAAAATCTTTAAGGTGAATGGCCATCGTCTCAAACCATTTTACGAAAGGTTCCAAGTCACAAATGAAGAAGTGGAGGTAGTCGAGGTCCCAACTTACCGCAACTAAGGGAACCAAGTAACAATGTCGAGCCAACGACAGTAAAAAACGGGCAGCTTGCCGGGAGGCAACCCGAGCATTTGTTTTGATTTTAGTTCTGCAACTTGTTT
This sequence comes from Lactuca serriola, assembly GCF_051521515.1. Taxonomy (NCBI): domain Eukaryota; kingdom Viridiplantae; phylum Streptophyta; class Magnoliopsida; order Asterales; family Asteraceae; genus Lactuca; species Lactuca serriola. The sequence continues at coordinate 26,579,760 of NC_136410.1, forward strand.
TTAAATTTTGTGTGTTTTTAGCTTCTTAGGGTGCTTCTTTTTAATTGAAACGTGTTTTTAAAATAAAAAGGAACAGAGAAATTTTGTAAAAAGTTGAAAAATAAGGTTTTGGTGGAACCTGCGACCGCAAATCCAGTCTTTGCGATCACAGGTTATGCAGATTAGGGTCGCAACACGTTATCGAAGTTTTTTTTTGGACAATTTTTTCACGTAAATAACAAACCTGTGATCGCAGGTTTTGCCCTTGCGATCGCATGTATCAGTTTCATAGCCTTGGACGCTTTTGCACATTTTTTAAAAAAATCGATTCGAACACTATTTATCAAACCTGTGATTGCAGGTACAGTCCTTGCGATCGCAGGTATACAATTTTTCATTGGTTTTTTTAAAACAGTAAAACAAAATAATCGGAGCATTTTTCCTAAAATTAGCGATCGCAGGTATCAAATTTTTCTTAGTTTTGACCGTTAGAACCTCGAAATACGTGCCAACGGCTATATATAACCAACCTTCGATCGCATGTCCTCCCCTTGCGGTCGCAAGTTTTTGTTTCCCTATAAATAATGACCGCAGGCCTCATTTGTTACCACCACATTTCAAAAACACTCTCTGAAATCATCTAATTTTCGAGTTCTTTCACCAAAAACACCCAAATCGCTTGTTTTTTTTTGTCCAAATCAAGAAAAAAATGTATCAATCTCTTCTATTTTACTCCTACAACATCTTTATGGTAACGAAATTATGTTTTCACTGTTGAAATTCTCCAAAAATATCATTTTATTCATTTTGAAATTTGAATTTTTGCGAGTTACTTTTTTCAGATCTACGTTCCGTTACTCATCCGCTGGCCACGAAAAGTAGAAACGTTTGCTCACGACGCAATTCAGAAGAGATTCATCTGAACGGAATTTCAAAAATCAAAAAAAAATTCGGCACGAAAAATATGCTGCTGCTCAGCGCACAGTCAGGTATTTTCGTTCTGAAACTGAATTTCTGTTTTTGTTATATATTTGTGCGGGCGTTTAGGAGTAGTTAGAAATACTTATTTTCATATTATTATTATTATTATTATTATTACCTGGAAATTGTGCCTACCTTGTCCCAATTCACATTGAAAAATGCCCCCTCGACCATCTCGTTCACGCAGACAGGTTGACATACGCGATATACCCTGCACAACCCTGTTGAAGGTAGCGCCTAGCTCTTGCTGCTGAACATACAGCTGGTCCTCGCTGTGGCCTCTCGCCCTGCACTACCAACTCTCCCCCACTTGGGGTCCTGATCCGTACCAGCTGATGTGCACAATCTATCACTGCCCCATTGGGGCTCAACCAATCCATGCCTATAATAACCTTGTTCCCCCACAACGGTCTGGGAACCAAGTCTACCAGGTAACGTTCCTCGAACAGCCTCAAAACACAATCTCGGTAGACCTCCGATGCTCAAACTGATCGGTCGTCTGCAATCTCGACCTCTAGAGGGCAGTCCAACATGCCCGAAGACTCAGGAAACTTCTTGCTAAGCACAAGAGAGACAAATGATCGGGTAGCACCCGAATCAAACAACACCTGAACTGGGATACCATTCACATGGAACGATCCTAAACGTATATACACAGAGCACATATCAATATCATAACATCATGCAAATAAATCAGAGGAAAAGAATCATACGTGTCACCACATCGGGTACAGCGCGTGCCTCCTCGGTTGTCAGCTGAAATGCTCAGCTCTGAATCACTGGAGCCTCCGACTTGACCTTCCGGCCATCCATAACCTGTGTTGTCGCTGACGTTAGTGCCACTGCCGGCGCTGCAGCTGCTGCTGCCAACCTGGGACAATTGGCCTTTTATGGCCCCTCTGATTGCAATCGAAGCAAATCAGGTCTGATGTCTGAATCGCAGAAGCAGGGGCAGTACAATCTCTGCCAAAATGCCCCACTTTGCCGCACTTATAGCAGCCTGAACCCGACCCAGTGCGACAAACTCCATCATGTGACCGACCGAATTTCCCACAACGGTCCCGTCCTGACTGGCCTTTCGGCCTACCATCGGATCCCTTGGGCTTCTACCCCGAAGCCCCCATCGCCTGCCCCTCAGCGGCCTTCCTCTTCCGTATATGCTCCAAATCAATCTCTCTCTCCTTAACCCTGACAATCATGGACTCCAGGGTAGGGCAAGCAGAGAAACTAACATGCTCCCAAATATCAGCCCGTAGCATGTCATGGTATCTGGTCCTCCTCATATCCTCATCCCCCGCATACTGGGGGTACCAACAAGGCCCTCTCCCAGAACTTGGCGGTGATCTCCGCCACAGTCTCTGTGGTCTGTCTCATATCCAAGAACTCTCTGGCCAGCTATTGTAGCTCCACAGCTGGTGCAAACTCAGCCCTGAATCGGGTCACGAAATCTGACCATGACATACCCTCAATATCTGGGGCTCCTAACGTATCGCCAATCAACTCCCACCAATCTCTAGCTTTATCCCTCAAACAACCTACAGCGAAACGGACCTTCGACCCTTCCAGGCAAAAGCTCGTCAGCTGAGCAAACTCGATGTTTGTGATCCATCTCCTAGCAGCAATGGGGTCCTTCACCCCATGAAAATCCGGCGCACCACTCCCACGGAAGTCCTTAAAGGACAGTGTGTGTGTACCCACCTGGCTAGATGCCAGATCACTCCTGAATGCCCAAAGGCGATCCTCCATCAGCTCGATAATCCTTTCCTTGATTGACCCAAAAATGACCGGGGTCGCCTCAAGGATACCTCGTGTAATCTCAAACGCGATGAACTCGCGTAACACATCATCGACATGCTCGAAGCCTGCTCCTGAACCCGATCCTGAACCAGATCCTGATCCCCCTGCTCCATGACGTGTGGCCACCATTCTGAAAATAATAACACAATTGTCAGGATCACATATACCCCCGAAAGGTCTCACACACTCTCCAAGTTTCAAGGTTCCACCTCGACCCTCCTTGAATCGAGTACGGATCCTCTGCTTTCAGTAGTACGGGCCCATACTACCTTCCACATCTATCCGTACTTTCCTCAAGGATTGCCTTGACTTCACCAAGTCCCTTTTCACCGATGCTCTCCCTACTGATCACATCCTAGGTCTCCCTAGGGCACTCTCCGACATACTCCCCGCCATCAGCTGCATTAGGAGTCCTTACCGCGTCCCCCTAACTAGCATGTGGATACTGTTACATATTTGTTCACTAGTTAGTCGAAGTTGGCCAGAACCCCCTTAGCACAAGCAAGTAGCATTCGTGCGTTGAGTAACCAAACCAGGCTTAACCTATACATGCCATCCTACAGATGACTAAACAGTCCTAGCATACTGCTCATACAACAAGCATATAAGGCATCCTTCCTAGATCCTTAGCCCTAACTAGCATGCAATTCTCATAATCATATATCAGCCACACAAGGCATCCTCCTAGATCCTTAGTCCTATTCTAGCATGCAGTTGTCAGAATCAAAACCATACAACATAACATAAGAAGTATGGGTATCTTGGGGAAAGCTTACTTGCGCCCGGCCGGTTGCACGCATCACACACTTCGTCTTTCTTAAAACTTCCATTTTAGATTTTAGAAAACCATTTTCCTTGTAAAAATCTTTTAGTCCCTCGGTTTGAGTCCAGACACCCCCGAGGGTGTGTCCGAATCCCTCAAACCAGGGCTCTGATACCAACTTGTAACATCCCAAAATTCAAGCCCAAAAGTTTCATTTTAATTATTTATTTCATAAAAGCATTCATTAGAAAATACTGTGCCAACACATCATTTCATAAAACAATGTATCATGTTCGAAACCCACGTCATAAACAAATATCATATCAGAGTACAATCCCAGAAAACTTCGTGCGGAAAATCATATGTGTGTGTGATGACATGCTACGCCGCCGGCTCCTTCCCCTTAGACGAAGAGGTACCTGAAACCAAAAACTGAAACCGCAAGCACAAAGCTTAGTGAGTTCCCCCATCATACCACATACCATACAATACCATCGGCATCTTTCAACCGGTAATCATCATCGATATCTTTCAACCGGTAGTCGTCATCGGTATCTTACAACCGGTAGTCATCATCGGTATCTTTCAACTGGTAATCATCATCGGTATCTTTCAACCGGTAACTGGGGTCTATTCCACCCCCTACTACTATCATACAACAACAAGGTATAAGCAATCAGGCATATCCGAGTACTGACCTACCCTTCAGTCCTAGGGACCACTGTCAGGGAAAAACTATCCCTATCATACACATAACATATCACACAGATATATCTCATAACCAAACACGTATCCATCCCAAGATAATTATCACAAAGACAATCATTTTCTAAATACTCCTACTTGGTGGGCCGACATTGTGGCCTTAGACCCACCCCTACTGGAAGGTAACTCACCTCAAAAGGTTGGCTGCTGAAAAGCTGATCCGCAAATGTCTGACAGTTGCTCCGGTGATCCCCCGGCTATATTTCCATAAAAAACTTAATCAGACATTGATACTATTCCCAGGGTAAAATGACTATTTTACCCCTCACCGATTCCAAACCAAAGTCAAGTCAAAGTCAAAGTCAACTTCCAGTTGACCCGGCTCGCTGAGTTGGCTTGCCAACTCGCCGAGTCCATATCTAGTTGATTGTCCTTACTCCCGTCTCTACTCGTAGAGTTAGGCATTAACTCGACGAGTTCACTTCCTAACTGACACTCAATGGTCCTTCATCCGACTCGCCGAGTTGTATGAACAACTCGTCGAGTTAATCTTCATCCGATGAACACGTTCTGTCCTCAACTCGACGACCACCTTCATGCACTCGTCGAGTCCCATGAACTTTTAGATCAATGGCTTAGTCTAGAACGTTGGGTCACTCCTCGGAGACCCCCTTAAAACCTTTCCACACTCAACTGGGTCCTTCGACCTTCAACAATATGGGATAGAACCCCCTAGACTCACCGAGTCCAAGAATGGACTCGCCAAGTTGGTCACGTCCATACCCTAAATCTTTGCTTTATGATGTACATCCTTTGATCAAAAGATAGATCCAAGCTTCTACAATCGATCTAGCACGTAAAGTTACAAACTTTACGTGCTTGCATGGGACTTTGAGCTCAAAAGGACATAAAACAAGCTCATATGGTACATGGGACCTTTCATGGGTGCAAAAGCAACCCAAATTTGCCTAGTGACTCCTTTCATGATGTGATTTAGAAGCTTAAACCCCCAACCATGTTTGCAAACATGGTTGGCCACCAAAATGGCTCATAAAATCCCTAAACCTCCCCAAAAAGGGATCTAACAAATGAATGAGCAAGGTCACAACTTTTTACCTTCAATAAGCTGAATAAGGTGCACAAACTCAGGTTCCCTTGATCTCTACTTGCTTCCTCAAGCTTCTCTCCTTCCTTTTTAAGATCACAAACACCAAAATCCACCAACAAGGCTTAGATTGCTTCAAAAACAGCTAGGGTTTCAGTGAGGGGGTGTTTGGGAGCATAAATGAGTGATGGAGGCTGCATAAGGTCGTTTAAATAGGGTGCAAACCCCTGGATTAGGGTTTTTGTCCAGACAGCGGCTACTCGCCGAGTCCGGGACTCGACTCGCCGACTCCACAACTTAAACTCCGCGTCTCATCTCGCTTCTACTCGGCGAGTCAGTCCTTCGACTCGCCGAGTCCAAGGCCAAAATAGCAAATCATTAAAAGAATTAAATACAAGAATACGTACCAAGAACCAGGTGCTACAGTATGTTTGGATGCAGGGTCGCTCCACTTACTTCAAGGTCACTGGCCCTGATGCCATCTCCCTAGCAGACCCCATTAGTGACACTATGTGGGTTCTCGCTTCGAACATCCCACCACCTCCTCGCCCACGCAGGGCACAGCAGGTCAAAAAACCACAGTATGATCAACCATCTTCGTCTACTCAGCACCCAGACTACGCAGACACCACACCTGTTTCCTTTAGCCAGTCTGATCCCATGCAGACTGACTTTCAGGATCAGCCACAACCCACTCCGCCATCTCACCCTGACCCTAACTCCCCCTTCACTTACCAGCATTATCTTGACCTCCGTCAGGATATTGCTTCTCTTCAGCAGACTATGACTGGTCTCCGCCTCGATTATCAGCTATATAGCACTCAGGTTACCGGTTATCATGACGAGCTCTTAGGTTTGCATGACGATTTCGACGATTTCCGCGACCAGTTCTTCCGTCGCTATGCTCCCCTATTAGAGTAGTCGTTTTCCACTCTTCCCTAAGCATTGACGACACTGCTTAATTTTAAGCTTGGGGAGGGGATTTTCTATCCTTTTGGAAAAAGTTTTTATTTTGTTCAAAAAAAATCCAAAAAAATTAGAAAAGTTTTAAAAATAAAAAAAAATCTAAAAAAATTAGAAAAGTTTTAAAAGTCCAAAAAAAAAATTACGAGATGATGGCGATCTTTACATACAATAGCTCCATGAAGTGGGATATTAAGAATTATAAATGAGAAAAATCCGAAGCAATCCGAATGTTGTTGGAAGTGTAGAATCAGTTGTCATAACCAGTGGATCCAAACACCGTGATTCGAGACCCCAACCTTAGATAATAAAAGAAATGGCGTACTGAAACGTTTTTTGGGCGGTAATAACAGCTCTAGGATGATTTGGTTATTAATGTTTAAAAAGAATCTTTATCGACAACTCTGAACCCACAGAACATGGCCCTATTTGTTGACACGCGTTACCCTAGCGGTAGCAGAGAGCCTAAGTATCAGATCCACACAGTCCAAATGAAGAAAGGGTACAACGTTATATATAATACCCAAATCAAAGAATTTCAAGCACTCAATTGAAGAAACTTCAAGAAATTCTAAAAAAAAAGGATTGAAGAAATCAAGTTCAAAACGAAGTGTAAATCAAAGTTCAATCAAGTTAGAAGTTGTTCCAAAGTTACATCTGGTGAAAAAAGAACTGTGTGATATGATACTTGTGGCTCTCGAAAAAGTGAAAGCATAGAGCTCGGGCTCCTACGGGGGTTGGCCCTTGCTGCTTCGGCGAAAGCTGATTTGGTCATGCGGGTTCTTAAGGATGCGTCGATTTTGATTCTTGGCCATTTAGTCTTAAGGACATGAGATCCGGACTATGTTTTTTTCGCTCATAAAGCTAATTAAGGTACAAAGTTTAAAGATAACTCGAGTTGGACTATTGGGTTACACCATTTGTGGTCTTCCTTACTTTGGGAGTCTGTGATACATGAAAGATAGCAGGAGGGTTGCTTTGGTGTTAATGATTGGAGCCCATTATCGATGTAAAGTCTGATCGTAAAAAAAAAATACACAAGTTTTATTTTAATTGTTTGTTCTTCATTTGCATACTATTTTAGTTCATTGTTCATTTTCTTCATCTTTGCATGCATTTGTTTTTTGTTAAGACAACTATCGTACACAATTTTAAACAAATAAAATATAAAATAAACTGCTCTATTGCACTAACAGATAGTACGGGTAAGCAGGGTTGAATCCTCAGTGACACGTCCTAATGTTTACACCTCTTTGCATCAGGTGTGAACTGATTCTTGATGAATGCAATAAACATAAAAAGGGGGGGGGGTTGTTTTTGAAAATTAAACTAACAGAGATTTAAAATGACAAGAAAATGTGTGACAACCCGAAACTTATTCCGTCATTTTTAACCTCCTTCCGTTAATAAGCCTCGCTTTATTTATCTGGCCGTTAACCTTTTGGAAGAGGTTAATTAATTTGGGACTTTTATAATAACTTGGTAAGGGTTGAAAAAAACTAGAAACACCCACAAAATGCCCTTAAAAATGTTTAGTTTCCACCAAGTCAAAATTTGACCGTTTAACCGGGCGCGACCAAAAAGCCCCGTTTAACAGCAGTATCAGGTAGATATCTGCTGTGCCCCAACTCCAACCCCTATATAAGGGAGAGTAAACTTCATTTCACCCTTTTTACTCTCTCTCTCTCTCTATACTCTCTCTACAACTTATTTTTTCGAGCCAAAAATCGTCCGTTTCGAGCCCCAAACGAGTAAGCCATCAACCCTAACTTGTTGTATAGCCTATCTAGCATGCAAATTCGAGTTTAAAACATAAAATAGGGACAAAATCATGTGTTTACGGCCCAAGAACACTCTAGGACCGTGAACAACATTTAATGGGGTTTTTAAGCCCAAAAACCCCTCCAAATTGTCCCTAAGGCTTAGATATGACTTGTAGGCTTATGGAATTGGACATAGAACACCTTGAACTAGCATTTTGGGGTGTAAACATGAGTTTACTGCCCAAGAATATGCTTGGGCCGTAAACTCCTCTTCATGGGGAGTAAACTCATTTTCTAGTGTTAGAAATGCCCTAAAACACCTCCTATGGCCTTGGAAAAATATCTAGAAGCAAACCCATTGAAGTAATGGCTTAAAACTTCAATAAAACCAAGGGGATAGGAGTTTACGGCCGTGAACTCCCATAGAATTGGTCCATGGGCCGTAAACTCCCAATAAGTGCCCAAATGGTGCCCTAAACTCCCCATTTGACTTGGAAAAATGCTTAGGAATTTACTCTCTATCATTTAAGCCCTTAAAACACCCAAGGAATATGTCCATAGGAGCTTACGGCCGTAAACTCCCATTTGGTCCATTTAGGTGCCTTAAATCCATTCATATACTTTATATTTGGACCTAGCAAAATTCCACAAGTGATATAAGGCCATTTAGCATCCTAGAACACTCCCACCATGAGTTTACGGCCGTAAACTCATGGGGACATGGTCTTAGGGCCGTGAACTCTATATATAGATTTTACTCTTGGAGAGTAAACTCCATTCCTAAGCCCTACACACCCTTAAATGTTACCCGGGACACCTCAAACACTTAATCAAAGTGTTTTCCGCACTTTAGGATGCGAATACTTGTTTAATTGGTATTATATGTACTAATTGTATGTAAACATATGTTATCATATGTTAATAGGTCACTAAGTGTGTCCAAGTCCTTACTTGACACCGAGCACCCAACCGGCACCTTCGTCGGATCCACTTACATCAGGTAAGTTCATACCTCTGAATGAACCTCTTAAATGTTTTTACATGTTTTATAGGGGGAATACAAGTTAAACATGCCAGTTATCATAACAATCACATGTGATTGATAACCCGCATGCACAAGGATTTACCACACTGTTAACTATTTTACCGAGAATGCCACTGTAAATGGTTTTCTAAAAACGTAGCTACTTGTTTCAGCTTTTACTTATAATGTTTAATCAAAGCTTCATTTTAAACTTGTTTATGAAAGGTTTTCAAAGGATTTTTAAAGATTTTCAAACTTATTTTACAAAGGAATACCAGGTCGTGATTTTCTTAATGTATAAAGGTTTTTCCAAAGTTTTCGTCTATGTTTTATACTTCTACTTGGTTAAGATACTACTGCTTCACTTCTGTTTAGTTAATACCTTCACTTCGTGATATACTTATACTTGAGATAGCCTCCACTTCGTGATACACTTCTACCTCAGAACGCCTCCACTTCGTGATACACTTATACTTGAGAACGCCTCCACTTCGCGATACACTTATACTTGAGAACGCCTCCACTCCGGGATACACTTATACTTGAGAATGTCTCCACTTCGTGATACGCTTATACCTGATAACACTTCCAGATAGCTAGATGTATGCCTGTGCTTGTATAGATGCTTATAAATAATGTTTGAAGGACTTAGGAAGGCTTGTTCGCCCTATTTCCTTTTCTTCGTTGAGATGTGGTCTGGTGGGATCAGATGTCCGTCCGAAGGTCGTTTGATCATTAGTTATATATTATGTATACAAGCATAGACATATAGGTTTACATTAGTCAGTCCAGTTGTGAGTCTCTATCATTAGTCCAGTATTTTACATTAAATCTCACTATACGAGATACATCCTCAGTACACGGCCTTCTCCGTTGTCGAGTTGGTAACCAGAGTCTCTTGTAGGGAGAGCGGACATTATGTGTATAGATCTATACGGGGTTGACACCCCCGCACCCTGACTGTTAGCTACAGTCCACGGCCTACCAAGCCAAGGGGTGAGAAATGTCATATTTATACCGACACTTGTAGGGCGTCAAGATTCTCTAGTGTCTATCAGTATGGTTACGAGTATCTCGGGATTACCTTATAATTCATGGCTTTAAGGTAACGGGTTTTACACAGTACTCACTGTATTCACTGTGTTCACTGTTTTAGACCGTGCTAGCTGTATCTTTCATTTGATACTGGCTAGGGTCTGTATTCACTGTTTTAGACCGTGCTAGCTGTATCCTTCATTTGATACTGGCTAGGATCTGTATTCACTATTTTAGACCGTGCTAGCTGTATCTTTCATTTGATACTGGCTAGGGTCTGTATTCACTGTTTTAGACCGTGCTAGCTGTATCTTTCATTTGATACTGGCTATGGTCTGTATTCACTGTTTTAGACCGTGCTAGTTGTATCTTTCGTTTGGTACTGGCTAGGGTCTGTGTTCACTGTTTTTAGACCCTGCTAGACGTATCTTTCACTTGATACCGTCTAGGGTCTGTGTCTCCTTTTGTTAGACTAAGCCAGGCGTATCGTTCATTTCGATGCTCTCCTGGAGTCTATGATTCCTTTTTGTCTTAGTCAGCAGTCCTCACTGCTGAGGCATATGTTATTGTCCTTGATATTCTTCTACTTTCTTTAAATTCAAACACCATATTTTTATAGCGATAATGTTTAAGGGAAAACTACTTTTTACCACATAACTCCGACTAGTCTTGGTAGAAGACTGCTTTTAAATAGAAAATATAGGATTTTCTGGAAAGGACTCTATTTCACTGTATACTTGGAAGCTGCTACTTATAAAAAGTTATTTGTATAAAATAACACTAAATACTTATGAACTCACCAGCATTTGTAAAAATGCTGATACTCGCTTTTCAAATAACTTTTATTCTCAGGTCAGCATTAGACAGGTACATTCCAGGAGCTTCTGATGAAGACAGTTTAGTACCAAGCTGCACCTATATTATTACTTGTATTACTTCGATGTAATGTAATGTAAACTATGTAAAACTATTACTATTAATGCAATGGTTGTTGTACTTTGATTACTATACAGCATGTGTTGTGATACTTGACATGACGTTATCCACCCCAGAACGTTTCCACCGTTCCTGTTTTGGGGTGTGACAGATTGGTATCAGAGCATTGTTTATAGTGAGCTAAGTATATCAATTCATAAAAGATATACAGCCTATAAATACATAGGGATAAAACACTCTAACCAAGAATTACACTTTAAAATATAACCATATTTTACCAAAGTATAAGAACATCCAGAATCTAAACACTCGAACACAAGTATCACAAGAAGAAGAAGAATAATAGTCTTCGGATGTTGAGCACTACAGTCAAACCTGGGCATTTATGTAATCGTAAGCTGGAATAAATGTAACCTGATCAACTACATTTATTCGAGATGCGATGAACGTGTGCTTGGGAGTGATACTGGTGTTGCAACAGGTCTGAAACTTACCAACTAGGAATGCTAGAGCCAAACATAAGGTTTAAAATACTATAGGAGTATTTTGGAATACTAAAAGACTCACATTAATACCAGAATCATAATCAGAAGATAAGAAACAAACAAGAATTAAAATACCATAGGGGTATTTTAGGATCCATAACTAACCTTGTGTGAAGAACTAAAAAGATCCTTATTGATATACCTACAATTACAGAGATTATACTCCCAAGGTTATATATAATAAGGATCCCATAGGCTAAGAACGTGTGGTTTTGCTCTACTTCCTTTTCCTTGTTTGGATGTGGATACCGAGTAGTATCACATATTCGAAGGCCTATCGGATCTAAGTTATATACGATTTGTATACCCTATGTAATTGTAGCAGGACTTAATATGGATCACTCAGTGAAATGTTAATAATCTCTTAGGATTCTTTAGACATTTCCATTCTCGCACGAACCCTGTAGAAAACCCTACCCACTTCAGTACTCGGCAGAAGAGTTGATTCAAACCCAGAAGAGGTTCATTGAAAAGATTTCTGGTTCGGAAATAAATGAACAAGGTCGAGACTATTGAATTCACCAAGTGCCTATATCTTTTAGGGACATCGGTGAAGAAATTCGCCTAAACTTCCGAGATTTCCAGTCATCTATCATGAAGTGATGACACCCCGAGTCGGATTCGGAAGTAAGGCGGAGGAGAGATTCAATATGTCCTCACGAGAAAAGAACCCTAGGTAACTACCCGAAGGAAACCAATGCCGGTCCCGGTTAGGGATACGAGAAAGACAGAGGGAGCCAGTATATGGAACCCGAGAAGTTTCTTTTCCTCGTGTTCGTCACGCTAATACACCCATAAAATAATACACTTTAGTGAGTTAGTGGTTACACTACTCACGCTATGTGTTAGGTAAATCACCCTTTTCCCGTTGCCAGTAGCACGTTTAGAGCGGATCCCCACACCTCTGCTGAGGTTGTTTGGCCATAAGTCTTCATGAGCCTTTCTTTCAGTGGTATTCGTTACGAACTGTTCTCAGATCTCTCCAATCCAGAGAATGAAACCTTCCCAGTATAAAGGTAACTTAGTAGGAACGACTCGCATCTTATGAACTTTCCGATACTCATACTCCTACCTTGCATACCAGGACTACATCATAGGGATGTAGGTCGACACTCAAACAACCAATATCCGAGGCACGGGAAAAATTTAGGCCTAACATAGTAAGGATATATACGTCCAGGGTTAACCATCGTCTCTCAGCAGCTTGTGTTCCTTTCCGTGTAGGAAAAACCATGCCTCCGAAGAAGCGAAACCCATCCGCAGGCAAGAAACCGACTCTCCTATTCGATGAAGCTACTTTCCAAGCTACGGTCTCGGCAGCCGTAGCAGCTATCATGGCTCAACTGAATGCTAACAACGCTAATGTTAGTAATAGCCCTATTGGAAATTCCGATCCTAGTAGTGGACAGCAGCAACCAACACCTGCATACCCAGTCACCCAAGAACCTCACTCAAATCCACTGAAGAGAAAGATCAAGATCGAGGAGGGAAGTACCTCGGCTCAAGGACCTTCCGAAAGGCAACGAGCTGAGGCAGTCAATACCCCTGCCAACCCCTCCATCCCAACGTCTAGGAGACCATACCTAGGAAACCTTCTGCACTGCAGCAAGTGTAGCTACCATCATCATTGTGTATGTCGGGAGCTCTATTGTGCTAGGTGCCACATGATTAGGCATACTGCTCGCGTCTGCAGAACCCCGGTTGAGTTCATCACGTCAACCACCAATGCGGCGACCAATACAGTTTGCCACCCATGTGGTGAGATTGGACACTTCAAGAAGGACTGCCCAACCGAAGGAAAAGACAAGGACACAGGAAGAGTCTGACTCTAATGCTTAGGGAGAAGCATCAAGGAACCTGGTAGATTTTGGTATGTCTCTTAATCTCAGATAACTAACCGAGAACATAAAAAGGCTAACTCTAAATGTAATTATTTCCCCGTTAAGGCGAAAGTCGCAGCACTGTTATAAAATTTAAAAACTTCATCAGGTAAAACTATAATGGCTAAACATATATGTTACGACCATGTATAATTGAGATGGATAGACCTAGAGTGAGTGAAGGCCGCCTGATTTCATGTTCCTCGTTTGGTTGTGGGTTTAAGGCGGAGTTGCTCAGTCAACAGTCGTCCCCATCTTAATTATGCATGACTAGTATATGTGAGGCGATTATAGAAATGCCTCGTGAGAATCCATTCATAAAAAGGTACTCTATTCAGAAACACTCAGGACCCTCTATAGTTCTGCGTCGACTCTATCGGTCCAAGTATCTGCGGCAGTGATACACGGGACGAAACCCGAGACACCTAGAACTTGTGTGCCTGTTCGGCACATGACTCTATTGACCCTCATTTTATATCATGTCGAAGTGTGCTAACTTCGACACCTCTATCAATCATGGTTTGACTTCGAGCAACCATGTGTAAATCCTTAGTGCTGTGTAAAAAGAACTTTCTCCATAGCCCTTTCGGCAAATAAAGGTTCTTCCGAACCTAAAAAAATAAGAATAATAAAAGCTAACGCGATCCGTCAGTCGTCACTTTTATTTCAAACCTTCCGAAGTACCCAGGTGAGGGGTACTACGCGCTGTTAACCAACCCTCCTTAGACAGATAGAAACCGAAGCGAAAGACACTGCAGGTGTTCTAGAAGATGATAACCACCCGAAGCATACCCCATAGATCCTCTAGAAAGACCCTTCGTACCTCGCAATCAGGTTCGGGAATCAAGAGAATAGGAACTAGAGTCAAGAGAGCCCATGCTGGTTGAGCTACTATCATGACCACAAATTCGAAATTTGTAGTCATCCCGGTTAAGCCAACATAGTAGCTAACACCCTCGGTTGGTAAAGAAATCTGAGTCATAAGAGTCAAGTACATTGACTACGACCATCCATTCATGCTTAATCCCCTAAATTAAGCATCGCAGCGGATATCCCGGAAATCTGAGAGCTGCGATAAATTAAACTCTGAGAAGAATGGATGAGGAGATTAAAGTTCCGAGTGATGGAACCTTATAATCACTAGATTTGACCTAGATCGAGAAAACTCAGAACCTTCGGAAGACTAGTTGCCAAAGATGTTCGCACTAATCAGGCACTTCGTCCACCCCATTACAGACGAGTCGTGCCTAGGATCCCCACCCTCTCGCATGGAGGAAGTCACCTCCGTCTTGTGGGCGATAGACTACATTCTCCGAAGCGAACACTAGAATACCGAGGACCACAGGATAACCTTCGCAGCCAGGAATACTTGATCAAAGTACGAAGGTAGTTGCGTTAAGCCTTATAACCCAGATCCCGAAGAGATTATAGACTTGACACCAGTCTAGGTGTTAATCGATGGGTTATACAAGAGCAACCGCTTTCCGCACTGAAATAAAACAACGTCTTAGGGATTCAATGGACTACTAGGTGCTCAATGAATACTATCTCGTGCAGAAATAGTAGAACCACCTCCCGAGATAGTCCAACACTCGTCTGGTGAAACCCTAACTCCCCGACCCTGAGGGTTTTCGTTAGGAATATCTCAAGATTTATCAGTGCGGGTTCATTTTGCACAAGATTGAGATAGACTCTCTGCTGGAAAACAAGTACCCGTAGACACGCAACCCATCCGACGAATCTAGAAAGTCTCTAAAAGCCAATTGACAAGAAACGCAAAACCAAGGACAACCCGAGCTTCCTAGGAACCAACCTGAAGGACTACACTCCCAGTATGAGAGAACGGTTGGAACTTCGGAATGGCGATCACGCCAGTGATGATCTCTCCATAGAAGTACACTATGTTCTAAGTACTGAAAAGCTCTACCCTTCTGAGAGCTTAGGACCATCCGAGATTCTTTACGGAGATTGGTCCAACCCTCGTCAGACCACTACTACTTTCGAATAATCCACAACTTTCACACCAGATCGATCCATTCCTTAGACTTGATACATGCTTGCCCGGTGCCACTCTTCGTATCCCACTCATCTTGATAGAAACCATTGAGAACCCTAACTTCGAAGACGAACCAGTAGGAATCGCTAACGACACAAGACGAAATCCGCATCCTGTAAGTGATGGTTTGTTGGAATGACAAACACAAGCCAGAGTTTACTTGGGAGTGCAAGGACAAACTGAATAGGAAGTACCCTCCTGCCTCTACTCGGTCATTCATACCTACTTCCTAGCCTAAAACTGAATTTCGGGATGAAATTCCCTCTAACGGGGGGATGATGTGACAACCCGAAACTTATTCCGTCATTTTTAACCTCCTTCCGTTAATAAGCCTCGCTTTATTTATCTGTCCGTTAACCTTTTGGAAGAGGTTAATTAATTTGAGACTTTTATAATAACTTGGTAAGGGTTGAAACAAACTAGAAACACCCACAAAATGCCCTTAAAAATGTTTAGTTTCCACCAAGTCAAAATTTGACCGTTTAATCGGGCGCGACCAAAAAGCCCCGTTTAACAGCAGTATCAGGTAGATATCTACTGAGCCCCAACTCCAACCCCTATATAAGGGAGAGTAAACTTCATTTCACCCTTTTTACTCTCTCTCTCTCTATACTCTCTCTACAACTTATTTTTTCGAGCCAAAAATCGTCCGTTTCGAGCCCCAAACGAGTAAGCCATCAACCCTAACTTGTTGTATAGCCTATCTAGCATGCAAATTCGAGTAAAAAACATAAAATAGGGACAAAATCATGTGTTTACGGCCCAAGAACACTCTAGGACCGTGAACAGCATTTAATGGGATTTTTAAGCCCCAAAACCCCTCCAAATTGTCCCTAAGGCTTAGATATGACTTGTAGGCTTATGGAATTGGACTTAGAACACCTTGAACTAGCATTTTGGGGTGTAAACATGAGTTTACTTCCCAAGAATATGCTTGGGCCGTAAACTCCCCTTCATGGGGAGTAAACTCATTTTCTAGTGTTAGAAATGCCCTAAAACACCTCCTATGGCCTTGGAAAAATATCTAGAAGCAAACCCATTGAAGTAATGGCTTAAAAATTCAATAAAACCAAGGGGATAGGAGTTTATGGCCGTGAACTCCCATAGAATTGGTCCATGGGCCGTAAACTCCCAATAAGTGCCCAAATGGTGCCCTAAACTCCCCATTTGACTTGGAAAAATGCTTAGGAATTTACTCTCTATCATTTAAGCCCTTAAAACACCCAAGGAATATGTACATAGGAGCTTACGGCCGTAAACTCCCATTTGGTCCATTTAGGTGCCTTAAATCCATTCATATACTTTATATTTGGACCTAGCAAAATTCCACAAGTGATATAAGGCCATTTAGCATCCTAGAACACTCCCACCATGAGTTTACGGCCGTAAACTCATGGGGACATGGTCTTAGGGCCGTGAACTCTATATATAGATTTTACTCTTGGAGAGTAAACTCCATTCCTAAGCCCTACACACCCTTAAATGTTACCCGGGACACCCCAAACACTTAATCAAAGTGTTTTCCGCACTTTAGGATGCGAATACTTGTTTAATTGGTATTATATGTACTAATTGTATGTAAACATATGTTATCATATGTTAATAGGTCACTAAGTGTGTCCAAGTCCTTACTTGACACCGAGCACCCAACCGGCACCTTCGTCGGATCCACTTACATCAGGTAAGTTCATACCTCTAAATGAACCTTTTAAATGTTTTTACATGTTTTATAGGGGGGGAATACAAGTTAAACATGCCAGTTATCATATCAATCACATGTGATTGATAACCCACATGCACAAGGATTTACCATACTGTTAACTATTTTACCGAGAACGACACTGTAAATGGTTTTCTAAAAACGTAGCTACTTGTTTCAGCTTTTACTTATAATGTTTAATCAAAGCTTCATTTTAAACTTGTTTATGAAAGGTTTTCAAAGGATTTTTAAAGATTTTCAAACTTATTTTACAAAGGAATACCAGGTCGTGGTTTTCTTAATGTATAAAGGTTTTTCCAAAGTTTTCGTCTATGTTTTATACTTCTACTTGGTTAAGATACTACTGCTTCACTTCTATTTAGTTAATACCTCCACTTCGTGATACACTTATACTTGAGATAGCCTCCACTTCGTGATACACTTATACTTGAGAACACCTCCACTTCATGATACACTTATACTTGAGAACGCCTCCACTTCGTGATACACTTATACTTGAGAACGCCTCCACTCCGTGATACACTTATACTTGAGAATGTCTCTACTTCGTGATACGCTTATACCTGATAACACTTCCAGATAGCTAGATATATGCATGTGCTTGTATAGATGCTTATAAATAATGTTTGAAGGACTTAGGAAGGCTTGTTCGCCCTATTTCCTTTTCTTCGTTGAGATGTGGTCTGGTGGGATCAGATGTCCGTCCGAAGGTCGTTTGATCATTAGTTATATATTATGTATACAAGCATAGACATATAGGTTTACATTAGTCAGTCCAGTTGTGAGTCTCTATCATTAGTCCAGTATTTTACATTAAATCTCACTATACGAGATACATCCTCAGTACACGGCCTTCTCCGTTGTCGAGTTGGTAACCAGAGTCTCTTGTAGGGAGAGCGGACATTATGTGTATAGATCTATACGGGGTTGACACCCCCGCACCCTGACTGTTAGCTACAGTCCACGGCCTACCAAGCCAAGGGGTGAGAAATGTCATATTTATACCGACACTTGTAGGGCGTCAAGATTCTCTAGTGTCTATCAGTATGGTTACGAGTATCTCGGGATTACCTTATAATTCATGGCTTTAAGGTAACGGGTTTTACACAGTACTCACTGTATTCACTGTGTTCACTGTTTTAGACCGTGCTAGCTGTATCTTTCATTTGATACTGGCTAGGGTCTGTATTCACTGTTTTAGACCATGCTAGCTGTATCCTTCATTTGATACTGGCTAGGATCTGTATTCACTATTTTAGACCGTGCTAGCTGTATCTTTCATTTGATACTGGCTAGGGTCTGTATTCACTGTTTTAGACCGTGCTAGCTGTATCTTTCATTTGATACTGGCTATGGTCTGTATTCACTGTTTTAGACCGTGCTAGCTGTATCTTTCGTTTGGTACTGGCTAGGGTCTGTGTTCACTGTTTTTAGACCCTGCTAGACGTATCTTTCACTTGATACCGTCTAGGGTCTGTGTCTCCTTTTGTTAGACTGAGCCAGGCATATCGTTCATTTCGATGCTCTTCTGGAGTCTATGATTCCTTTTTGCCTTAGTTAGCAGTCCTCACTGTTGAGGCATATGTTATTGTTATGATATTCTTCTACTTTCTTTAAAGTCAAACACCGTATTTTGATAGCAATAATGTTTAAGGGAAAACTACTTTTTACCACATAACTCCGACCAGTCTTGGTAGAAGACTGCTTTTAAATAGAAAATATAGGATTTTCTGGAAAGGACTCTATTTCACTGTATACTTGGAAACTGCTACTTATAAAAAGTTATTTGTATAAAATGACACTAAATACTTATGAACTCACCAGCATTTGTAAAAATGTTGATACTCGCTTTTCTAATTACTTGTGTTCTCAGGTCAGCATTAGACAGGTACATTCCAGGAGCTTCTGATGAAGACAGTTTAGTACCAAGCTGCACCTATATTATTACTTGTATTACTTTGATGTAATGTAATGTAAACTATGTAAAACTATTACTATCAATGCAATGGTTGTTGTACTTTGATTACTATACTACATGTGTTGTGAAACATGACATGACGTCATCTACCCCAGAACGTTTCCGCCGTTCCGGTTTTGGGGTGTGACAGAATGACTAAATTTAATAGTGATGTAAATTCAAATAAGAGAAAGCAATTTCAGTTTTGTGGTGACTCCCCTAATCATATAATTGACCTTCATCACAATAATTGGCTATGCACTTGTTTAAACTGGTACTAAAGTTCATTAACAAGCTCTAATGACCTTTTTTACAAAAATCGTTTAATCAAAATAAGTTCTTCAAATTAAACCTAACTTTTTACTGAATTAACCAAACAAGCTATTGATAACAAAGAAAAGTTGTATTAGACATAGTGTAATTCCCAGTAAAGTTCAATACATCTCATAAGCTCGGAGGTGTTAGAACTTGTTTGATCAATTCATATCAGACTTAACCCTAATCTAAGAATTAATCTAATACTTGTCACTTTTTACTAATTAGTCTAGAAAATTACGGATCTGAACAATTAGAAGACTAGAATTATTCACAAACAATTCAAGTGGCCAACCAAAATCGAAATCAGAATCAAACACTCAATTTAACACAGGACTGATCAAACTAAACAGTAATCATAGTCAAACATAGTGCTTAATGATTAATCATACGAAAAGGTTACGTCTTGCGAAACTGAAATTTGAGTTTTTAGCCTGACATGGCTAAAAACGGGCTACAAACGATGAAAATAAACCCTAAACAGTAAATCTTACTAAACTATGACTTGGAATCGAATCGCATCCTTTAGATCTGCGTTCTTCACTTGAAAACCTCTAAAATCGCCTCTGAATCGCCAGTAATCGCCAATTAGGGTTACTGGAAGAGTATCAAGCTGTATTTATATGTCTAGCTGTCAAAACACCGTACCTGCGATTGCAAGGGGCAAACCTGTGATCGCATGTATCACCCAAAAGTGTGTCACGAGATTTTTTTAATGAAGTACGTTGCTGTTTCGATGCAATTTGACCAACCTGCGATCGCAAGTATCTCTTTTTCTCAATTGATGAATTTTTTTGGCTCGACAAATCCTCGTAAGCAACCTGCGATCGCAAAGGGAACCTACGATCGGAAGGACAATGCCTGTGATCTCAAGCTGCTTCTTCTGGCTCTTTTGGTCGTTGTTCCTCCTTCCAAACAGTTCCTAATCATTTCCCGGCATCCCTCCTTATTATAAACTCCAATTAAGCTCCAAAGCATCCACAAACGCATCCCGAACTTGCGCAATCATCCATGTGCTCTAAATGGCCCTGAAAAATCATAACAAACGTGAGTAGTACGGGCATTCTACAAAATAATCATGAAACACAAAATACATAGGAATAATCCGGGAATTAGTTAGCTTTTTATAATGAAATGCGTAGGAAATTGTGCTAAATGATGCATATAAAATGCATCTAACAATGATTTCACATTCGGTCTAGAAGTTGGACGTAAGAGCTTAAGGCATTAAGCTCTTACTGTGTTTTTAGGAAGACTAGGTATACACCATGCATAATCTGAGTACGCAGCACGTACGCGGTCAACCTCCCCGATGGTGGTCAATGCTCTAGTACGACCACCATACCTTTGGAGTATACTCCGCGTACGTATTCTTTGTTGACTCGGTTGGGTTGACTCAGTTGACCCAGTTTGAATTTGACTTTGATCAAGTTTAACATGGGTATTTTGGATGGTGTTTGAGAATTGGTCATTTGGATGGATAAGTGACAGTTAGAGATGAGATTTAGAGTCGAGACCTCATCAACTATTGATCATATCGAGAGGTGAGTTTCATCATTATACTTATGGGTCGAAGGTGCCAAAGTCGGCCCTCTGTGATACAATGTCGTTATGTTGCTGTGATCCGTTAGATCTGTGTCATGGTATATAGGATGTGAGTATGTAGTAGTGATCTGTAGATTTGTCTGATAGTTTATTGGCCAGTTATATGTTTATCTATTATATGTGTACATATTTTGGTTTATGATTGAGACTATATTTCTACATGCGAGAGCCAACAGACCGGGGGAATTCCAACCCGATGGTTGATTGGGCAAGAGGGTATCCCATCCCGAGGATGACTGGACCCTTTGTATATTGGCATTCCAACCTGGGATATTCCATCTTGAGGATGATTGGACACAGAGGTGAACTGGGCCTAGGGTATTCTACGCCGATGGTTGACTGGACCCATTGTATAGTGGCATTCCATCCTAGGATATTCCATCCCAAGGATGACCGGACCCGAAGGTTGACTAGGCATGGGGTATTCAAACCCGATGTTTGATTAGACCTGACATACTTGATTGTATATGTTATCTGTTGGTGTGTTCGTACTTCGGGGGAACTCACTAAGCTTCGTGCTTACAGTTTCAGTTTATTGTTTTAGGTACTTCAGATGATTGTGGCAAGACAAAGGCGTGACCATACACATCCTTGGTTTTCCAACTGATTGGATCTTGGTAGAATCTGATTTTAAATAATGTTTTAGAAACGATGGTTTTATAAACACTTCTTTAGTAAATAGGATGTTTTGAAAAGTTTAAATTTAGTCTGACTTTTGGGATGTTACAAGTTGGTATCAAAGCCTTGGTTTGAGCGAATTGGAGAAGCATCTGTGTGAATCCAGTTTCTAACTAAGGAATTGCAAAGGTTTTAAAAATGATTTTCAAAATTGTTTTCCAAAAATAATCAAGAAAGGATGTGATGTATACAATCAGCTGAAGCCAGTAAGTAGACCCCAAATTACCACACTGTTATTTGATATTATGATATGTCATAACTGCATGCTAGTGATAGGCTAAGGATCTTCAGGAATTGCATGATAGAATTGTCTAATTATATGATGCATGATAGCCTAAGGTTCTTTCTTATATGAAACTGACATCATTACTATGGTCACTTAATGTGTGCATCTAAGTTATACATAAGAAAGATTCTATAACCTGAGAATGTTTGATTTAGCTTTCCTTCCTGTTCTTGTCTGATTAAGTGCTTAGAGTAGAGTCAAGTATTCGACTGTCTATGGGATCTAGCGTTATGTTTGATTAGCATGCACAAGTGGCTGCAGAGTTGGTGGAAGTTTTATTATGGGGTGTGGTTCATAGCGAGTTAGCATGAGAAATGATTAGACACTCTTGAGAGAGTGAGGGCAGGACGAAGGTGTATCCAAGATGTTGGGATTTAAAGATTGAGAATTTCGTATGAGGATCTGCCTGATTTTATTGTGTCTTAGTGTCAGTCGACTCCGCTGCTCGAATGATCCTTGCTTTGTGCTTTGTGGGACTTACATTGATGTGAGCTAACTATCAAATGAATACACTAAGTTACATGCTATGGAGGGGAATTTGTAACAAAGTTTTAGTTTTTCCTAGGCATAGTCATTCTTTTCTTCTTCTTCTATGCCGTTTATTGGTACTAGTGTAGTAGAGTTAGCCTACAATAAATAATCCGTAGGTGTAACCTCAATACTAAAATCGACAATTGAAGCATCTAAGGTTGCATTACATGGGAATACACGACAAAAGGTTTATTTACAAACCTCCCTTCAACTGAATCAAACTATCAACAAGGGTTGAATCCTCAAATAAGAAAGGAAGAAGGAGAATCAACTTATACATTGTGATTTGGTATATAACCAAATGAAGGACCCTATTTAGGAAGTGCAATAGAGAATCAGAGATCCGTGTGAACATTCATTCGAAGGAGTAGAGCTTAGAGCCTTGACTTTCTATATTAGTTGAACGGACTCACTCTAGCGGCATACCTTTTGCATTATGCGTCAGTGAGGAAATGGAAACGACTTAAGCCATTAGGTGTCGGCGCTTTTCAGAGGTGAAATGTTCTGATTTTTAATGAATTCATGATAAAATTGAATGGTCAGATAAAATCAAAACCTAAATGAGAAATATAAAATTGGAAAAAATATGACATGTTCAATCTAAAATTGCAGGCAAATATACAAAAACATTTGTGGTTGCTAAAGAAACATCACAAATTTGTCATTCTGACTCTAATAAATATTAATATATTTAATTAAATTCCCTAATATCGATCCAACCAAAAGTATGTGATAATTTTTTCATGGTTTTCTCTACCTCCCCATACTCAACTACATTACAAAAAGATCAAAGATTCTTCCATATTATTGTATCTGGTCGTACATCGCAAACATGCCGATATCTTTTTTGGGTGTACTACGCCAATTAGTTTCATAATTATAAATCAAATATATATAATTATTTATCTATCTGTTTTATGCATATATAAAATTTTACTTCTACATCAACAACTACTAGTTCATTACAAAAAAAAAAAAAAAAAAAAAAAAAATCATTTTGGAAGACAGCAATATTTAACCACAACAAAAATGAAGAAAGCCATTTGTTTTGCCTTTTAATTTCTAAAATAATAAATAAATAAATAAACTTTGATTATTGTAAGAATGCAGTGGTTTACCTTTTCGACATCTCATAGAAATATATAGCACGGTTTTGATATATTTATGAAGGATGCTTTTGGAATTGTAAAATTAACATAGAACATGTTAAAATAAAACTTTAGGGTAAAAATTCATTGGACGATGCGAATATGATTTTCACGCTTCTAGGGTAACTAGAAATACTTTAAAATCACCACTTATTTTCTTGTCTTTTCCATTTTAAATATT
Source organism: Lactuca serriola (assembly GCF_051521515.1). Classification (NCBI taxonomy): domain Eukaryota; kingdom Viridiplantae; phylum Streptophyta; class Magnoliopsida; order Asterales; family Asteraceae; genus Lactuca; species Lactuca serriola. Next base: position 26,603,713 of record NC_136410.1, read on the forward strand.
ATTATTTTATATATTCATTTTAAAAAACATACACCTTTATCAACCAAAGTTTTGCTTCATTTCAGTTTTATAAAAATAGAAACACGAAAAACAAAAACGTTGTTAAACATCATGTTGGTTTATCCATCACTATATTGTCTTTCTTTCACTATTAGTATCGTTGGTGTATCCATAGACATAATCAATTTGTGGGGACCAATATTTCTATACAAATATACGTAAAAACAGCACAAAGCCAAGTTGTGAACAAATTAAAATAACCCGTCTTCATCATAAATACATTTCATTTTCGCACACAAAAAATACACGATTTCATGAAAATATTTGAGTAAATTGTAAAATCATACCAACATTTTTAAAATAAAGAAACATAATATCATAGTTGATGAGATAAACTTTTGGGTGTATTATCACATATTTTGTAACCTACTGAAATATTCCGATATATGTGATTACATAATTGTAAATCCCAGGTCCACGGCCACTTATTCAAGAGAGTATAATTGTTCATAATGCATAGTTCTATTGCTTTAAGTGGATATTAATCTTCATAAATGGCCACCCAAATTTTTCTGTAAACATAAATTTGATCAAGGCAAAACGAACCGGTGAGATTTACTTCATGACTTGTCTATTCTAAATCGAAATGAAAAATCACATCATGTATTTTTGTCCTTCAGGTGTTACATTTTCTTTTCAATATAGCCAAAAATGGTTTATGATATTTATCAATTTTAAAGCTTAAGATTGTCTAAAAGTATTTACTCATCAAATGTTGATATATTTCATTTCGCAATTTGGTCTAAGCGTAAGTTATCATTTAAAAATATTAACATGTTAAAAGTTAAAACTTAGATCTAGCGACTGAATGACAAATCAAGCAAAGATTGAAACCAAAATAACCACCAGCATAACATTTAGCGAAGTTGTCATAAATAATTTATGGAGTGAAAATATGCAATTTTATCAAATATTTATGGAGTGAAGATATGCAAGAAAGGAAAGAATTGTATTTATTGGTCTTAAATGAACACTAATAAATGAAAGTAGGGAAGGCAATGAGAATGAAGTTGCAATTAAATATGCCAATGATAAGATAGTGGTCATTAATTGCTACTATTTGATTTTGATGCAAAGGTACATGAAAGCCAGTGTGTGTTGTGTGTGTGTGATAGGGCATGGGGGTGGAATTTACAATGAAAACCCATAATTGCACTAGAGATTCTTTGTCCCACATCTTTTAAAGCTCTTGGTTTTTCTGAACTTGGCAACCTTGATTCATTATGCAAAATATATGTAGCCTACTTTTCTAGCCTTTATTTTCAAAAGAAATAAAATAAATAGAAAATAAATTAGGGTTACTATGTTGGTGCACAAATTCCCCTGTTTCTATAAAGATTCTTCCCCATCATTATTTGTTTGTAAGGCATCAATGTGTACTAAATCTATTATTTCATTCAAGTTTTTTGGACCCGACATAAGTGATACCCTGAAAAAAAAACTTGATATAATCATGATTTGAGTGATGTTGATCGATGTCAATAGGAGTTATGTTTATTACAAGTTTGAATTTAGTTTGAGAATGTAATAATGCTTGAAATTGTTTTTGTTTTTTGTTTTTTTTTCAAGGGCAAGCAATATTATTAGCGCAAAACAAAAAGACTCAAGGAAGAAGCTTAAGCTAAATACAAAGAGTCAAACCTAGTATAATCGTAATAGGAAACATACACCCAATCGACCAATAAGATAACATAACTTGGATCTAAATTAAATCCAATTAAATGTACTAATATAAATCTCATCCGCCAAAAGTATCGAAGCTCGTAGAGCGTTCCTATAAACAATATCATTGGGCGCTCTCCAAATGAGCAATGTCATAAAATAAGAGATCGTCAACATAAGTTTTTGAATAAACGGAAATCGGTTGTATATAAAAATCATACTTTGTTTAATACATAATATCATACTTTTGATAGTTTTTAGGTCTTTTATAGTATGACAAATGAGTGGAATATTATACGAATTTAATTTTAATGATTTACATACGATTTAAACCTAGCTAAAAATGAGTACTTTTTGATATTTTACAACAACAAAAAAAACATATATATAATTGCACGAAGTGGCTTATTGAAATAAGACAATATCATTATTATCAATCACTTGTAGCCAAATTAGACAACATTTAAAAAACAAATTTTAACTGACACAAAAGCATCGCAATGCTGCCCAATTTTATTAAATATTTACTTTTAGAAACTTTCATGTGCTTCGTATTATATCTTTTACTGTCACACATTAATGTAGATTTAACTTCATACTAAAAATCCAAATGTACACAAGGAAATGTGCTAAAGAAAAATACAAAAACGCCGGTCTCAATCATTAAGGGACCGACGGGACCAATCGTCCCAAACTTTAGGATGATGCAACTAATTAAAAAGCACGTCTCTAGAGAAGCCTAGTTAAGAACATATACATAATCCTATCCATTACCAAAGGGACTTGACTCGTTTGTAAGAACACGTATTGCTTCTTTTATTGTATTTGTATCATTTACGTAACATCTAAAAAATACGGATAAAACTATTGTTTAAATTTCATTCAAATCATAAAACACTAATATAAAAATAGTCAAAAAAGTATCATAGTAACATATTATCATAGTACAAATTTCTAAAATCTCTAAATGCGGAAACCATAAGGCGATGCGGTGCGATTAGGCCGGACCCTTTCCCTTCGAACTGGAAGTACTTCAAACATAAATTAAAACTGTGCACAAAGCTTAATAAGTTCCCCCAAAATACCACATACTAAACAAACATACCGCCAAGTAATCTGGGTGCTTTCCTACCCCTTTTGTCTATCTCAACCGGATACTATCAAGCATATGTAGGTGCTTGCCTGCCCCTTCAGTCTATTTCAACCAGATACTATCAAACATATATGGGTGCTTGCAATCCCCTTCGGTCTATTTCAATCAGATACTAGGTTTATTTTACTCCTACTACTACCACATAATATCATAACAGGAATCACAAAGTCATCAACCAAATACATGCATAACTGACAATTGTCACAAAGACAATCATCACACTACGTCATAAACATCATGGATACTGCGAAGGAACCTCAGACTGAAGATATCAAATCACATTCGATGAATGACTCATGAAATCCTCTTCCTAACGCACAAGCATAAAACCCTAATTAGAAATCAGGCCACATTTTAACTCGAACGTCCAAACCCTAATTTTTGACTTAAGGCAAAAAGGGATTCTTTATTGTTGCCTCATTGGGTGTCCCTCCCTCCAGGGCCTAAATCCATACAAAGTCCAAAAAAAGGCATTCAAGCCCAACTATAAGGCCTCAAAGGCCCAAGAACAGCTAACATGGCCTTAGGCCCAAAAATGTCTTGTTACAACAGGTAGGACTAAGGCCCAACTTAAACAAGCCCAAAAGTCGGACACTAATTGAGCCTAAAAATCATCTAAGCCCACATATTGCGTACTCGCAACTTACATGGATCGTACACCCATCGTACGCCGATGACCATCAGAAATCAAGGCACTGACCGAGTACACGCAACTTACTCTAGAGTACGCCCAGTGTACTAGTCAGTCAACCAAAAATGCTCCCATGATTTAATCCCTTAAGCCCTAATGTCCAAAACTTATATCCAAGCTCAAAATAAAGTTGCAAACTTTATGCTTTTGCATGCCTTATTCGGGCTCAAACTATGAATTAATCCCATAAATTCACTTAATTGGTCCCTAACACATGTCTGGCTGAGTCTTAGCTTCCAAGATACGATTTTTATGACTCCTGTAACGACCCAAAAATCATGACTAAATATTTCTTTTTAAAACATTACTAAAACCATATTTATAAAAACGTATCATAAGTCATAACATAACTTTCGAGTATTAAATTCAAAACATAATCTCATTATCAGAGTAAAACATTCCCCAGGCTAACTGACTATGGTGTGTGCACTGCAATCTCTCCGAGCTCCTCTTTTGAAAACTGAGTACCTGAAACCAAAACTGAAAACCGTAAGCACAAAGCTTAGTGAGCTCCCCCAAACTACCACATACCATACAATAACATATAAAACACATACTGGGCCTTGCCCACTGCATCGGACCGAGGTCTGGACTAACTGGGGCCTTGCCCCCTGCATCGGACCGAAGTTCGAAAACTGACTGGGACCTTGTCCCCTGCATCGGAACGAAGTCCGGACAAACTGACTGGGACCTTGTCCCCTGCATCGGACCAAAGTTCGGACTAACTGGGGCCTTGCCCCTGCATTGGACCGAAGTCCGAAAACTGACTGGGACCTTGTCCCCTGCATCGGACCGAAGTCCGGAACTAACTAAACAGAACATAACCATATCAACTAACATGAACACACATATACTGCATACTGCATCGGGCCGTAGCCCGGGACACATAACACATAAATCCTGTCTGAGTCACGAAGGCATCAAACATACTAACTACTGCATCAGACCGAATTCCGGAAACTACTGCTAGCTAAATGGGTCGGCATTGTGGCCTTAGACCCGTTCCTACTGGAAGGAAACTCACCTCGAAATGCTGACTGTTGAAAACTCGAGTGAAAGATCCCCGACTGCTGTCCCGGCTGCTCCCTAGCTATCATGGGAAATAAAATACTAACTCAGAATAGGGATTCTCCTATGGGTAAAATGACCATTTTACCCCTGTTATGGCATGGGTCACAACATGGCCCAAAAACCCCCAATTCCTTCTAAGCCCATCCATGGCCCTACTAATGGCCCAATTTGCTCCATTGGGCCTAAAGCCCTTTATTGGACCTTACTCAAGCCCAATGTTAAATCCTTGGTCCTTAGCAACTGAATTTTGATGGCCCAATAAGGCCTAAGGACCCTAAGTCTCAACTCATCCCACACCGAGGCCCAAAATGCAATAAGCCCAACTGACTGCGTTATGCGGGGCGTACTGGCTTGCTAGAGAGTACGCGGGGTGTACCTGCAATTACGCTCGGCGTACTTACTCTGTTAAGACACTTCCCATTAAGCACTTAATACTCCGACTCAAGAGCCATAAACTTAGATCTAGGTCTTATTCCATGCCCTAATCCATAAAATCACTGACTTGGTGACTTTATATGGCCCAAACCAACCCAAACTCTCAAAACACTCTTCTACTTCCATAAAGGGGACTAGATCTCATGCATGAACTTAATAGGACCACAAAGGTTGGAACTTTACTGCTTTTGGGACTCATATGACTCTAAGGGGGGCAACCCTAGTCTTAGAAACGAGCTTAAGTCATAAAGTCCAAATCTTGGGACCAAAAGGTCCATAAACTTGTACTAAGGAGATCTAAGAGGTTAATCATCAAGCTCAAGACTTTTTACCTTGCAAAGGTCCGAAATGAAGCACTTATACCAGATCTACAAGCTCTCACTTCAAAGGTTCCTCCTTTCCAACCTTCTTCTCTTTGCTTCCAAGCTTTAATCCACCAAAATGGGTTCTCCAAGGTCAAGATCTCATAAAATGAAGGTAGGGACGTTCTAGGGTTTCTTCTGAGGTTGGGGAGGCTCATATAGGGGCTAGGGTTGGAACCATAATGTCCTTTATATAGTGCTCAATCCGAAATTAGGGTTTCATAACTTTTAGCGTACGTTGGGCGTACGCCTTGGACATCCGCGACCAAGCTACCTCATTACGCTGAGCGTAACCCAGCTTATGTTGGGCGTACCCATGCGTATTCCAAACATGCATCCAGGGCCTTCCATGCAAACTTTTCTCTATAAGGGCCATTCTTGCCAAATCTTCAAAGTGTCATAACTCCTTCATTCTAGATCCGATTCTGATGAACTTTATATCCACGGAAAGGTGACGAGACACCCTACGTTTCTAACAACACAACCCGGCCCGAAAACTTCTCGAATAATAACTCCAAATTTAATAAAGGACTAAAACGCCCCTGGCCTTGGCCTCTGAAATTCCATAAATGAATATTTTAGAACAGGGCGTTACAACTCCACACACTTCCAAGAGTCCAAAAGAACAACTCAAATGGCCTGGAGTTGATCATACTCCAAGAAACCAAGTTATGGGACCAAAAAATGTCATATTCTACCCTAAACCTAGATCTAAGCTTATAATGATCAAGGTTCAAACTTTATACCTTCAATAGGCTAGAAATGGTACACAACTTTGGATCTACAACCTCCTTCTTCTCTTTTGCTTCTTCCCAAACCTTATTCTTCTTCAAAACCACCAAAGAACACCAAAACACTCAAGGTAAGCTCAAAGACGCACTCAAGAAGGCTAGGGTTCGAGATTGACACTAAAAGGGTAATGGAGATTGAGAGGGTAAAGGACTTGAGGGACTTAAGGTCTTTAAATAAGGTGGAAACCCTAGAAATTAGGGTTTTCCCTTGGGTTTATTACGCCTAGAGTATGCATGCATGGGTACGCCCAGCGTACACCGGGGATCACCCGATGAAGCGCATGCAAGGAGTACGCCGTGTGTACCAAATGTACACCCAACGTACTCATAATTCCCCTACCACCTTTTTACTTGAATTTAAATACAATGAATCATTAACTTATAACTGGCGATTCAGGTGCTAGAATTCTCCCCCACTTGAATCAGACTTCGTCCTCGAAGTCCGCTGTCGGAAATAACTATGGGTAATGCTCCCTAATCTCTTCTATGGCTCCCACGTCCGTTCTGAGCCCTTGAGGTGCTGCCACTACACATTAACTAACTCAACAACCTTGTTCCACAAGGTGTTCATCTTCCTATCGAGGATCAATATTGGTCTCTCAATGTAGTTCAGATGGTTGTCCACCTGAATGTCCTCTAATGGAACTACTACGGAATCACCATCCAAACATTTCTGCAGCTGCGAGACATGAAAAGTACTGTGAATCTGACTGAGTTCCTCAAGAAGATCCAACCGATACGCTACCTTGCTCACCCGGGCTATAACCCTGAAAGGACCGATATATCTAAGGCCCAACTTGCCCCGCTTCCTCAATCAAATGACACCTTTCCAAGGTGACACCTTCAGGAGAACCATATCCCCAACCTGAAACTCCAAGTTTGATCGGCGCTTGTTGGCATAGCTCTTCTGCCGACTCTGAGTTGTCTGAAGTCAACTCCAAACCTATTGAATAAACTAGATAATCTTGAGTACCACCTCGATACTCCCCATGACTCGCTGACCAAACTCACCGCAGCATATCGAGGTTGATCATTTCCTCTCATAGAGCATCTCAAAAGGAGGCCGATCGATGCTGGTGTGATAGCTATCTTTATATGAAAATTATGCTAACGGGAGATACGTATCCCAGCTACCGCCAAAATCCTAAACACACACCCGCAACATATCCTCTAATGTTTGGATGGTCCGCTCGCTCTAACCATCCGTCTGCGGGTGAAAGGTTGTACTGAAATGCAGACGAGTACCTAACTCCTCGTGAAACCTCTTCCAAAACCTGGAAGTAAACCTGACATCCCTGTCTGACACCACCGAAACCAACACCCCATCACATGCCACAGCCTCCCTGATATAAACGTCAGCCAACTTCTCTGCAAAGATGCACTAGTTAATCGAGATAAAGTGTGCGCTCTTTGGCAATCGATCCACAATGACCTAAATCGAATCCACTCCGCATGCGGTCCGATCTAACTTCATAATGAAATCCATTATAATCTCCTCCCATTTCCAAACAGGAATATCCAATGGCTATATCTTGTTGTGAGGTTGTTGATGCTCGACCTTGACTTTCCTGTAAGTCAAGCACCTTTCCACATACCAAGCTACATTCCGCTTCATGCAGGGCCACCAATAACTAGGACAAAGATATCTATACATCTTCGTCGCCCCGGGATGAATAGAGAATCTTGATTTGTGTGTCCCATACATCAGAATCTGACGCACGCCACCGTAATACGAAACCCATACTCTTTGATGAAGAGTCAATTACACTTACCTATCGTAAGCAAAGGAAGCCACCTGACCCACTTTGCCCTTACTCTTCCGGTGCTCTTCCTTCATAACCTCAATTTGTGCCTCTCGAATCTTCTCTAAAAGCGGAGTAATCACTGTCATCCTTAGACAAATATCCCTAAATGGAGTCGCAACCGCCTTGAAGTTAAAAGCATCGGCCCCCATGTTGGCCTTCCCCAGATGGTGAAGGATCTCACAATCATAATCCTTCACCACATCCAATCACCGACGCTGCCTCATATTCAGATTCGATTGATCCATCAAGTATCTTAGGCTCTTGTAATCCATGTAAATATTATAGTAGACCCCAAAGAGGTAATGTCGCCAAATCTTGAGGGAGAAAACCATAACCCCCAGCTCTAAATCATGCGTCGAATAGTTCTCTTCATGAGGGTTTAGCTGCCTCGAAGCGCAAGTAATAACACGACCCTTCTGCATCAACTATGTGCCCAATACTGTGATAGACGTGTCACAATAAACCATGAAATCCTCAACACCCTCTGGCAGGTTCAGAATCAGTGCCTCGCAAAATCTCCTTCTCAGGGTCTCAAATGTTGTCTGCTGCTCAACACCCCTAACGAAAAATTATAGTAGTGTAAATTTTTTGTAAAAATTCGCTTTATGTTGCATTTTTATATCGGAAAAAAAAAATTTGGGTTACCCAAAAAAATTTAGGTTATTTCTAAATGGTCCAAAATACAAAATAGCCCAAATGGTCCAAAATTTTTAAGCTCACACCAACAAGTTTATTGAAACAAAGAGGTATAATCCCAATTAGTTTAATGAAAAAAATCGGACGCCCTCCTTGTGATCGTCAATTCATTAATCATCAGTGTCGACTTCGTAGCCCTCAGCCACTACCTGCCGTCCTGCCGCCTGCCGAAGGGAGAACTCTGGCGACCTCCTCCTCCTCCTCAGCTCCTCCTGCACATTGAAGCATGTTAGTATAAAAATACTCAATTCTATTATCTATTGTTAGGTTAATTCAAATTCCAATTTTTTGTCATTACGTTGAAGATTTAGAAATTGCCAATTAGGTTTGTTAAATTAGGGACTTAGGGTTAATAATTAATGATTATTTGTTGTTGAAATTTGAAATCAAGTTATAGTTTATATATTTGATTGTAACTTGAAATCAAGTTTATAGTTGATATATCTTGATAAATGATAATTTGATTGTAAGTTGTTATTTGTTGTTGAAACTTGAAATCAAGTCTATAGTTGATATATTTTGATTGTAGGTTGCTAAAACCACAAGAAACACAATCTAATGAACCTACTCAAAAACCGAAAGTCACACAATCTTTTGATTTGAATGATCTTGCTTCAGATCTAGGGGATAGGCCAAAGATTACATCTTACAATCCTAACCAAAATGATGAAATAAGGAGGGTATATTTGATTAAAGGACATTGTCAACCAAAGGGGGATAGTTTTGAATTTACCTTATTTAGTAATAAGCCAAGATTTTTTATTGTGGAATGGTTTACTAATTTTCCATGGTTAGAATATAACATAAAAAAAGTCGTATTGTTTTTCTTGTTACTTCTTTGGAGACATGGTAGGGGAACAATGTGGAAGTGGAAGAGATACATTTATAACCGAAGAATTTGACAATTGGAGTAAAAAAAAGGCTCATTCCGGAAACATATAAGTAATATTCAAAGTTATCACCATAAGGTCCAAAGAAAGTGTGATTTGCTATTGAGAGAAAATCAATCTATTGGTGAAGCCTTGCATAAGCAAAAAGAACTTGAGAAAAGTAATTATGAAATTCAATTATGTGTTACAATCCGTAATTATGGATTTTTATTGAAATATGCATTACGATTTCGTGGACATGATGATATGAAAATGTCTAATAATAAAGGATTTTTCATTGAAGTCTTATCTTTGATTAGAGAAGATAATGAGTAGATTTTTACAATTACTTTAGAAAATGCTCCAAAAAATGAAAAGTTGACTTTCTTTAACGATTCAAAAATATATTGTCAATTGCTTTTCAAAAGAGATAATCAAGTTTATTTGTGATGAAATTGGCAATATGTGTTCGGTATATTAGTTGATGAGTATAGTGACGTTTCCAAAAAAAGAACAAATGGCTATAGTTTTGAGATATGTTGATAGACTTAGAATTGTAAAGCAAAGATTTATTGGAGTTGTTCACGTATTGGATACATCTTCTTTGACTCTTATAGCCGTCATCGATACCGTATTTTCCAACAATAACTTGAGTATGGCTCAATTGAGAAATTGTAAAATATTTATTCCTTTAATACGATATTAATTTTTCTTATTTCTTATTTTTTTTATTAATTTTTAAAATATATAGGTGAGAGGGCAAGGTTATGATGGAGCAAGTACTATGAGTGGTGCATTCAATGGTTTGAAACGTTTGATTTTAAATGAAAACAGTTCTACGCATTATATACATTGTTTTGCACATCAACTTCAATTAGTGGTTGTTGCGGTTGCAAAGAAACATGATGATGTTGAAGAGTGCTTTGAAAAACTAACTTTGGTGGTTACTGTCGTTTGTAGGTCTTGTAAGCGAAAAGATATGATACGAGAGATGCAAAAAGAAATAGTGGTAGCTGAAATTGGTATTGGTGAAACTGAAACAGGAAGATTATGTTACCCTACGAAAGCGTATGACCAATAAGACTAATCAACATCATTTTGAAGTTGTGATTTTTAACTCGATTTTGAATATGTAAATTCAAGAATTTATGGATAGATTTAATGAAGTTAGCACGGAGTAGATGGAGAACATGGCGACTTTGAGTCCTTATGACTCATTTTCTAGTTTTGATAAAACAAAGTTGTTGAAGCTGAGTGAGATATACAAAACAATTTTGACGATTCAGAAAAGGGCACAACTTAATCTATTATCACTCTTTGCTCCATGATGAGAGATTTTCAACTTAAAGGGAATTGCATACCTCTCTCGTTTATTGGTGAAAACTGGGAATCACCTCTCTTTTCCTTTGATTTATAGATTATTAAAACTAACTTTGGTTTTGTTCGTCGCAACCGTAACAGTTGAACGGTGTTTTTCTACAATGAAGTTTTTGAAGATCGATTTACGTAATAGAATAGATGACGATTTTATGACTGGTGCTTTGATTTGTAGTGTACAAAAAAAAAACACTAGAGAATATTAAGACTGAAAATGTAATTACTCGTTTTCATAAAATGAAAGAGCGAATAAGTGAACTTTAAAACATAACTTTGTTATGAAAGTTGAACTTTAAATCTAGTAAAATTATGGTTTTTACTTTTTCTCTTATTGTATATTACATGATTTTTTTTTCGGGATATCCTTTTACTTTAACTCTGGCTCCGTCATTGTCCTCGACACCTCCTATAACCAATTACTCTCAATTACTCTCAACCAATTACTCTTTACAACTCAACACATTTCAAAATATAATTTGATCACTGTGGGCTTCAACTTTTGAACGATCATCGTTTTACCTAATAAAAAAAACGTGGAAGATATAACCATAATCACATCCATAAGCAATGGCCATCTATAGTTGAGAGCAAGTCCTTCTTATTGTTAAATACATAGTTTTCACCGCCTTCATTCAACAAAAATATAGTGACTGATTCAGGACTTATTATTTTATTTTTCTCTTCTATGTAAACGGCCCTCTCTACTCCCGGATGAAGGTAGAATAGTCTACAGTTAACCTCTATGTCCCATTTTGGTATGAAGATTGGGTTTTGTTTTTGTTATTATTATTGTATGTTACTTTACTATCTTTCTCTATATATACTGTTCTTGAAATATATTTTAAATTTAAGTTACAAGAATTTAAGCACCCTTATTAGACCCACAAATAAACAAATCGTTTTATTTTGTTGTGGATAGAGAGGTCAATGCAATAATTAAAAAGAACAAAAAAAAAATCAGTTTTCTCTCTCATGTCGATGAAAAGAAAACAACACTTGTTTTCTCTCTCATATATAAAAAAAAAAAAAAAAAAAAAAATGAGGAAACAAGGGCAGGAGCAGTGGGACTGAACAGTAGAGTTCTGGTGAAGATGACTGGTGAGAGGGTGGGGGTGGGGGTGGTCTCACTTGGACCATGGTCCAACCTGTCTGACACCTCCCTGCCATGTGACAACAAGCATCATCCATCATCTCTCTTCCTAATAATACTCAACATATTATACCAATCATTCACATTCAATACCCAACTTAACCCCATCACTTGTCAAACTGTTTTTCACCTTCATCATTTCTACCATCTCAAGACAAAGATCAACACTGACCTACTGCACGATATGATCAGGACTGTACAATTTCATATAAATATATATAATTTGACATCTCAACCATGCAAATGCAATCCAAGCCAAGGCAAAAACCAGTTGTACATTTGTACATGGTAACTTCTCATAATCTATGGGCATATATATGTATGTTGTCCGGACCCTATCTTCTGTGCTTACATCATTACAGATTGGAAGAGAACATTTTGTATGCTAACATTTCCATTTCAAAAGATTTCTTCCCTCGTATCAATATATCACCTCTCTATAGAATAAAAATAAAAAGAGTAACTTTAATTACCTAGTGCCAACATTTATATCAAATTGCTTCAAGAATCGCTAGATGGCATCCCAGAAACCCCAAGAAACATATATAACTCGTAAGCAACACTGCTTTTGTAGCAAGGAGTATAGAGTTTTAGAGAAGGCATTCTTTAATTTCCTTAATTTTAACTTTGATTAAATTTCTACCCTAGTCATTGCTTAAATTAGTAACTAATATATTTTATTTTTTGACATGTAACCAAGCTGTGTATTATAACCAATGTCAAGGAAATATCAGTTTAATTTTGCATTAAGGTTAATTAAATAAAATGCTAGCTAATGCCATGTTGAAATGCTTCATAAGGAAAAGGCAGACAGGATATGATGTGTTTCTAGAATAAAAATTTGTATTTGCTACAAACACATGATAAAGGATCACATTAGACACGACGTTCACCTATCTAGCTCACATGAGCAAGTACCAATTTAGAATAACAAGAACCAAACAACTAATATATATATATATATATATATATATATATATATATATATATATATATATATATATATATATATATATATATATATATATATATATATATATATATATATATTCTTCCACGAAAGATCAAGATTATGGAAGAAAAAGGTACGGCCAACCTTCCAAGTTATATAAAAAGCTATCCAGCTAGAACATGTCATTTTTAATAAGGTAGTTTAATTAGAGATAAGAGTTTAAAAAAAAAAAAAACTTTTTTTGGAAACGGCAAATGAATTAACGGAAGCCTCTACCCAATATTTCAGAGTAGACCCCGAGTTCGAGCTCCGCAAACTCTTATTGAAAATCTTGACATCATTTCTACATAAATTTCTTTATGTTGCCACTTTTCTTTCATTACCAAGTTTATGTGTCTTTCAATTAACAATTCACACAAAATTGCAATATATATGCAACCTATGAGTTGTATGAAATATATATATCTCCACTTGAATTCCCTAACAAAAATCATTAAATATAAGGAAGTAGACTCCTAGTGAACATCTGCGGACCAGTTGGTACGTTGATGTGCTCAAGAATCGGTGTTTATCCTTTCTTAAATTGGTCACTGCAAGTGTTCCTCAAGATCTCCATATCTCGGTTTCAAACCAATCACCGGTTTTCCACAGTAAATCCAAAATGGAGAGGATAAAATGAGATGCTACATCTTAAGAGTACCAATTGTACACAAACTATGCAGTGTTTTACCCTTTGCATCATGTTACTATGAAACTTAAAACCATAAAAAAAACAGTTGGATATTTAATGTACTTTCACGGAACAACAGCTAGTGGCAGTAACTTCCCAACATATCTAAGTTCACAGTTGCTGATGCATGTAAGGTTGTTGTTCAGAGTGCTATGTAAAGAACCATTGATTCGCACTTTATGTGTTTAGAATAACATATCAAAGATTTTTCACCTTCCCAAGATTAGCTCTTACAAACCTAAGGAAAAAGTAAAAGTAAAACGATTTTATCATCGTTGTACTATGCCAGCATCATTTTTTATTCTTTAGTCACTACCACAATTTGATTTCAATCCACGACAACCTGTTGTCACTAAAATGTAGTAATTAAAAAATTTCAAAGATTTCTTCATTTGGCAAAAGCAACGACCTATCGTCGCTATAAATGCCGTTGTTGTAGGATAGGTGGGAAATCCTGCCCCCTAATTTTCGTTGCCTAGGAACTTTAGAGGAGGTATTGAGCATGCATGTAGCCACACAAGTTTTGGTGGCTAAGGTTCTATTTGTCTAACTAGTTTGTAACCTAGCTAGTTTTAACTTATTAAAACTATTTCAATTTAGCTTATCAATAAGTTAATTTGTATGTTATTTTATAAATAATGTTAAATTATTTTTACTATTTTTGTTAAAAAATGCCGAAAACTCATTTCAGTATATGTTAATGCTTTTTGTAATTTATAGTTATGTCTGGGCAGAAAACAGCGACGAAAATGAAATCCTAATCTACCAACGGATTAGAAGAGCAAAATTATGACAGTATTCCGTCGTTAATATGGTCATTGTTGGTCAAGTCAAATTCTGTCTTTAATCAGGTAATTAGTTACAGAAATCGTCGGAAATAGCTTTTCTAGTAGTGGATATTATGTTTATAATTTCAATACGGACAGAATGAAATTCTGTAGAATTGCTACGGAATTTTTTAAAAAATAAACTTTTATTTAGTATTACTTTTCTATCCCTTTGTATTCGGTCGACAATATAGTCAACGTTGGTCAAATCAAATTCGGTCACTATCAGTCGGTAACTAGCGCCGAAATCCATCGGAAACAGCTTTTCTACTTGTGGATATCATAAACTTTGGTATTAAATTGTTTAAATTGTAATTTGTATTTTATTAAAGGGATATATTTATTATAGAAGAAAAAAGAAATCATAATCTAATTCTGATTAAGATCTGTTTCCATTTCAAAAAAAAAATGTGATTAAGACCTCCCAAACTTTAAAATACAATTAACTAT
Organism: Lactuca serriola; assembly: GCF_051521515.1. Classification (NCBI taxonomy): domain Eukaryota; kingdom Viridiplantae; phylum Streptophyta; class Magnoliopsida; order Asterales; family Asteraceae; genus Lactuca; species Lactuca serriola. The sequence goes on from NC_136410.1 coordinate 26,618,794, forward strand.
ATAGACTACACAAACAAATCTTACAAAAAATGGTGTCCCATGTCTTTGTGATCAGCATTCATCGAAGTATTTGTCTATTTGTACATGTAAAAATGATTTGAATTCTTTGATATAATCTAAAAGTGTTTACATATAGAAGGATCATCTCATCTAAATATACATACTTTCCTACCAAATTTACAATGTTAAACATATGAAGTTGCTCTCGCATAGTAATATACAATCTAACGAATTCTAAAACCAAAAAAATTACCGATACATGTTGGTTTGGTAATTGGTATCTGGTATCCTATCCTAGGCCTTGCGTTCATCTCTATCTAGAGTTACCTCTCCGAAACCAGCATTGCTAGACGAAGTTTTGCTTTTGTATTCACCAAATTCTGTACAACTTCTTGTCCAATTATGCCTCGGAATAAGTTTAGCTTGCACATCTTGAGGCAATCTTAACGTAAATCTTTCATCATTTTCACATCCATTGTTTTTTTTAACAATTGAATGCCCGGTGGACTTGGACCTCCCGAACCCTTCTGTTGTTGTCTTCTGTATTCGTTCTCCTTCTCTATCCTCATTAACTTTAATAACCACATGCTTCTCCATCTTGCTTTCATCATTGATCTCATTGGTATCTCTAATATCGATACTAACAGAATCACCATTCGAACCATTTTCTCGAACCTCATTCATACCACGTCCACTATCCAGTGAAACCGGAGATTTTTCCGGCGAGTTGATAGGCGTGTCGAGACTAGACCGGCAACATGGGCAGGATTTATGTGACCCGAGCCACAGGTCGATGCATTCTTGATGGAATACATGACAACATTTGGTTAGAAGCCTGAGCACGTTTTCATCCTTGAACTCACATAAACATATCGCGCATTCTAATCCATAATTCTCACGTCGATATTCTTTGACACTCGAATATTGAAACGTTGGGAAAGTTTTTATGATGGAAGGGTCAAGTCCAGGGGCAGCACTGTCCGTTCCAGGGACCCTAGGGGCCCTGGAGGGACTCTGGCGATGCCACGTGTAAAATAGGTTTTGCATGAAGCACCTACAGAAGTATATAGAGAAAAAACCTATGAAGAAAAAGAGGAGGAGAATAATGGTTAGGATGACTGTAATAGGAGGAGATGTGTATGGTATTGTAGGCGGTGGGGCATTCGTGGGGGTTGTCGACATTTCCCAAAGGCCAGATTGGTCGGAAACTTGGCCGGAGATAAAAAAATTCCGGCCTATTTAAATTTTGATGATATTTTGGATGTGGGTGTTGGTGGTGTGAGGGGAGAAAGATGATGACGTAGGCATTTGTTGGTTTAAGATACATGGTTTGGCGAAGGTAATGTCATTAATGTACGGTCATTGGAGAAACTATTTGTGAAATAAAATTTAGGAACCATCAACATAATTTGAGGTCAAAACCTTCCCATTTGTTGACTTTTTTAGTCGCTTTAAAGTTTAAAGGTAAAATAAGTTTCAGCCTAAAATTGAAAACAGTTTTTTTTTATTTTTTATTTTCGGTGAAATTTATAATATGCTAATTTGTAAACAAGTAAATAGAAAAGTACATGTTCTTTAATCCAAAAACAATAATCCAAATGTATGATCCATCCATTTTCAATAATCAAAAAATTCACTTCAAAGTGTCTACATGCAGAGCTCTGCTTCAATCCAAAGACCCACAAAAACAAGCTAATTAACTCAAGTTTACCAATTTGGTGCAGAGAAGACCCGACCCGACAGAAAGACAGACGGGCCAAAAGAGGCCCAACTTAAAAACGAATGTAAGTTTTTATCGGTTAGAAGTATTCGGGGCTAGAAAGACATATAGGAGCCTATTTTATTTTCTTGAAAACCTCTCGATTGTCCGAAACTTCTGATTACCCACATGTCGTCGCCAAACTCGTCCATTTAAACCTCCAATTTTAAATTTCTCCCAA